>NC_092052.1:76557963-76650220 GCF_003086295.3 Arachis hypogaea
GTTTACTCCAGCAGATGTCTGTGATCAACTGGGGTATTCACCATTAAGGACCGGAAGTTTGTAGTCATGCCATGGCGATACTCACAGGCTCTGTGACCTGGTGACAGCATCAATTTAATGCCTCTCTCCATGATGAGAAAACTTGCAATAGAGAGCTAACCCACCAGGATGTCACTAGTCATGGCTGACAGATCAATCAAGACACCCAGTGGAATTGTGGAGAATCTGTTAGTGAAGGTTGGGGAGTTATTTTCCAGCAGATTTGTAATTTTGGATACTAAAGAAGAAGGAAACGACTCAATCATTCTGGGAAGGCCATTTCTACACACAGCAAGGGCCATCATTGATGTAGAAAAAGGAGAAATGATCTTCAGGGTCCATAATGAACAAATGGTCATAAATGTGTTCAAATCAATGCAACACGTTCTGAGCAAGAGGATTACGTAAGAGTGGATATGATAGACAGTTTGGTGGAAGAAATATTGGAAGAAAATTTTCAAGAGCAAGAAGGAAATCAAGGGGCAACAGAGGAACAAGTGACTGAGATCACTACTGAGCCAGATGTAAGACAAGACAAGAAGGAAGATGTACGAAAACAAGAACTGAAACCTTTACCAACCCATCTCAAATATGCATTCCTTGGCACATCGGAAAGCTTCCCAGTGATCATAAATTCATCCCTGACAAAGAAGCAAGAGGGAGAACTTCTTGATGTACTCAAAGCCCACAAAGATGCTTTGGGATGGACCATTGATGACCTGAAAGGTATCAGCCCTGCAGTATGTATGCATAAAATCCTCTTGGAAGACAATTCCAAACCAGTGGTTCAACCTCAAAGGAGACTAAATCCCACAATGAAGAAAGTTGTCCAAAAGGAAGTAATGAAGTTGTGGAATGCAGGGATAATCTTCCCAATATCTGACAGCCCATGGGTGAGCCCGGTTCAAGTTGTACCAAAAAAAGGAGGAATGACGGTCATCACTAATGAGAAGAATGAGTTGATTCCTACTAGAACAGTGACTGGATGGAGGATGTGCATAGACTATAGAAGGTTGAATGATGCGACCAGAAAGGATCACTTCCCTCTCCCGTTCATTGATCAAATGCTGGAAAGGTTGGCCGGCCATGCGTATTATTGCTTTTTGGATGGATATTCTGGGTATAATCAAATCGTGGTGGACCCAAGGATCAAGAGAAGACTGCCTTTACATGTCCATTTGGAGTCTTTGCATACCGAAGGATGCCCTTTGGGCTTTGCAACGCCCCTGCCACATTTCAAAGGTGTATGCTATCCATCTTCTCTGATATGGTCGAAAAGTTTTTAGAGGTCTTCATGGATGACTTCTCTGTTTTTGGTGATAATTTCAATGCTTGCCTAAACCATTTAACCCTTGTCTTGAAACGGTGCCAAGAAACTAATTTGGTTTTAAACTGGGAGAAATGCCATTTCATGGTACCCGAAGGGATTGTTCTTGGCCATAAAGTTTCAAGAAAAGGGATAGAGGTTGATAAGGCAAAGGTTGAGATCATAGAAAAACTCCCTCCACCAATTAATGTGAAATCTGTTAGAAGTTTCTTGGGGCATGCCGGATTTTACAGAAGGTTTATCAAGGACTTTCAAAAATAGCCAAACCTTTGAGTAATCTGTTAATGCTTGATAACCCTTTTATTTTTGATGAAAACTGCCAGCATGCCTTTGAAACTTTAAAAAATAGACTCACAACAGCACCAATCATCACACCTCCAGATTGGGAATTACCTTTTGAACTCATGTGTGATGCAAGTGACATTGCAATTGGTGCTGTACTTGGGCAAAAGAAGGGAAATTTGCATCATGTCATATATTATGCAAGTAAAGTGTTGAATGAGGCCCAAAGAAATTACACCACAACAGAAAAAGAGTTGCTAGCTGTAGTCTATGCATTTGATAAGTTTAGATCATATCTGATAGGATCCAAAGTTGTGGTTTACAATGATCATGCTGCACTTAAGTATTTGATGTCAAAGCAGGATGCTAAACCAAGACTCATCAGGTGGATACTGCTCCTACAAGAATTTGACATTGAGATAAGAGATAGGAAGGGCACTGAAAATCAGGTCGCTGATCATCTGTCAAGGCTACCACATGAAACAAGTCAAAAAGCATCCCAGCCCATAAATGAAAGCTTCCCAGATGAGCACCTTCTGCAGATCCAGCAAGCACCTTGGTTTGCTGACATAGCAAATTACAAAGTGGGAAGGAAGATACCGCAAGAGTTCTCTAAGCAACAAGTAAAGAAGTTGATCAACGAAGCAAGGAAATTTTCATGGGATGAACCCTTCTTATTCAAGAGATGCTCTGATGGAGTGATCAGAAGGTGTATTCCTGAAAGTGAAGTGAGGGACATCTTGTGGCATTGTCATGGTTCAGCTTATGGTGGACACTTTGGCCCAGAAAAAACAGCCGCAAAAATACTGCAGAGTGGCTTCTATTGGCCAACTATCTTCAAGGATGCCAGAGAATATGTACACCAATGTAATGAATGCCAGAAAGCAGGAGGATTAACAAAAAGGAATGAGATGCCTCAAAACTTTATCTTAGAATTAGAATTGTTCGATCTATGGGGAATTGATTTCATGGGGCCTTTTCCTCCTTCCTATTCTTTTAGATACATCTTGGTAGCAGTGGAGTATGTCTCAAAGTGGGTGGAAGCCATAGCCACAACCACCTGTGATGCACAGATTGTCCTCCAATTCCTTAAAAAGCACATCTTCACTAGGTATGGAGTGCCCAAGGGTCTTGTTAGTGATGGTGGTAGTCACTTTTACAACAAACAGATGGAGAAACTCCTCCACAAATATGGAGTAATTCACAAAGTAGCCACACCTTACCATCCTCAGACTAACGGCCAAGCTGAACTTGCAAATAGGGAATTAAAGAAGATCCTAGAGAAAACAGTGGGAATCACAAGAAAAGATTGGGCTAGAAAGCTAGAAGATGCATTGTGGGCGTATAGGACAGCTTTTAAAACTCCTATTGGCAAGTCACCTTTTCAGCTATTGTATGGGAAATCCTGCCACCTCCCTGTAGAGCTTGAACACAGAGCTTTTTGGGCCACTAAACTCCTCAACCTTGATCCCCGAGCTGCAGGAGAAAAAAGGTTGTTACAACTAAATGAGTTGGATGAATTTAGAATAGAAGCTTATGAAAATGCTAAGATATACAAGGAGAGAGCTAAGAAGTGGCATGACAAGAAGATCACAAAGAAGGAATTCAAGCCAGGACAGCAAGTGCTCCTGTATAATTCGAAGCTTAAAATTTTCCCTGGCAAACTGAAGTCTAAGTGGACTGGCCCATACTTGGTGACAAAGGTTTTCCCTATGGGAATATTGAACTGCTAGATGAGGCAACAAAGAATCAATTCACAACAAATGGTCATAGAGCAAAGCTGTATTTGGGAGGACAATGGGATAAGGAAAAGAGGTTCAACACTTACATCCCTCTTAAAAAGAATTGAAAGATGTCAAGCTAGTGACAATAAAAGAGCGCTTGTTGGGAGGCAACCCAACCTGAGGTAGTTTTCTTTTCATAACTTTTTCAATAAGAGTGTTGGATAACTGCTATGTATTTCAAGAAGCTAAGTTTGGTGTTGCACACCAAAAACAATCGAAGGGAGAATGTAAGATGCTAAGTTTGGTGTTCCACCAAAACTTCATTCTAACTTCCTGCACATCGCTAGTTCCAAGCAATCAAACAGATTATTCAAACAACTTAACTGTTTTTGTTTAGTCTCATTTTCATAACCTTTAGCAAGGACACAAAAGTTTGCCCAGAATTAACCTGTTGAATCAGAAGAAGTAGCAGGAAATTAAGTCTGGGAGTTAACCAACAATTGAAGATACTATGCATCAAGACTCAAAAATGGGCACAGCAGAAAGAAGAACAAAAGAAATGCAAACCAATAGGTTGTATCTATACTTAACTTTTGCTGTTGAGAAATACTTTTGATTGATGTCTTGTTAAAGTGTTCATTTAGTTCAAACAGATTCAAATTTCTTTTAAAATAAGTAGGCTAGTTTATGTGTGTGCTTGTGTGTTTACTTTCACTTGACAAGAAGCATGTGTTGTCCCCTGCATCTTTAAGTTCAATAAAGAGTGGCCTACTGTCTATGAATCTCAATTAAATAAAAAAAATTCCTTGGTTAGAAAGAAAAACAAAAAGAAGGAAAGAAAAGAGATAGCCAAAAAGTGGCAGAACAAAAGGAAACAAAAAGAAACAAAGCTGGACACCAATAGCTTGAACTTTAAAATATATGCCTGTGGTGTCTTTGTACTAGGATCTGCTTGGATTAGTAAGCTCTTAGGAGTGCATCAACACTCGGTGACTTGGGTTAACTAATCCGGGATCATCAGCTGAAAGTCCACTATCAAGAGCAACCTAACTACAAGGCATTTAATAACCCAAAGAGGTGCTGGGCATCAATGTTTTAAGAAGGAATGTGAGCCAAGTGTCTATGGTGAATAATGTGTCAAGTATAAAGAAAAGAAAATGAACTTGCTACACATGACACTCAAATAAAGCTTATAAACAAAGTAATAGCCAAGGATAAAAGAATAATGAGAGGTCATAGCAGTATGTTACTTGAAGCTTGAAGGAGACTTTCTAGGCCTAGGAGTCAGTAAGAAGTAAGTATTTACATATCCACACAAAATCCCATGAACTATCAATAATACTCTGCTAGCATGAACATCCTCTTCCATTTCATTCTTTCTTCTCAATAAATCTTTTCTTGCTTGGGGACAAGCAAGCTTTAAGTTTGGTGTTGTGATGACAAGTCATCTTAGCCTATTTTAACTAGTCTTTTTCTTTTGTTTTCATTAGAATTATGCACTTTCTTGAGCTACAAGCAAGCCAATTAGGTAGATTTTCATGTTTCCTTTGATTTAATCAACCATGTATGAATTCATGCTATTTCATGAGGTTTTATACTATAATTGTCACATATTATGAAAGAATGAATATCTCATGATTTCAAGCATAGCTTTGATGTGTTTGGTTGATTAATGATAGGTGAAGAAAGCTTGGAGAAAGGTTGAAGCAAGAAGGAATATCTAGGAGTAAAGAGAAGACAATGGAATAAGTGAAATTGAACCCGGAAGCAAAAAGCTGGACTTAAAGTTAGCATCAAACTTTTGCACAAACTTTTGGTTGAAAAGTTAGCCCCAACGTTAGCCCCCTAACTTTGAGGCTAACGTTGGCATGAAGAAAACCTCCCTGGGCACCAAAAGTTTGCGCCAACGTTAGCCCCCTAACTTTGAGGCTAACGTTGGCATGAAGAAAACCTCCCTGGGCACCAAAAGTTTGCGCCAATGTTAGCCCCTAACTTGGTGGCTAACGTTGGCACATGAAAATCACAAGGGGAGGAGCAAAAGTTTGCGCCAACGTTAGCCCCCTAACTTGGTGGCTAACGTTGGCGCCACAAGTGCACAAGGTAAGGCCAACGTTAGGGCCAAAGTTAGACCCCTAACTTTGGCACCAACGTTGGTATCAGCAGATTATGGTAGCTGATATGAAAAGTTGGAGCAAAAGTTAGACCCCTAACTTTTGCTCAAACTTTTGGTCCAACTTTTGCAAAACTCAAACCCGGTTCAATTGGTTCGTTTTGGTTCCTCTTCAAACTCCAAGAGCAATCAACCAAGGCCTCTTTCAACCCAATTCCACCAAGAGCAAAGGCCCAACTCAAGGCTTGAAGATCATTGGAAGAAAGTGTATAAATAGGATAGAATTCAAGTTCTTCGGAGAGCTTTCTTTTGGAATTTTCATAATAGTTTTCGGAGAGCTTTTGATATTGAGTGATCTTTAATTTCTTTGTCTTGGGGAAGGAGAATACACTTCTCTTCCTCTCAGTTTTATTGCTTTCAATTTCAATTACAATTGTCTTGGATTTTTGGGTTGGAGAATTGAAGAAATTCTGTTTCAATCTCAACCTTGGATCTGACTGCTTTATTTACTGCTTGATTGAATTTCAATTTCTGTTAATTGCTCTTCATCCACTCTCTTTGAATTTCAATTTCAATTTCTTGTTGGATCTAGGAAGGCATTGAGATCTAGACTTGGTTTTCTAGTCTCTGGGTCCTGAGATCTAATTTCCCAATTTTACATTTTCTGTTTACTATTTTCATGTTCATTTACTTTTCTGCTTCAAGATCCAATCTAACCCAAACCTTCTTCTACTTCTCTGCTTGATGCAATTTACTTTTCCTTGTTTAAATTCTGCAAATCCAATCCCCAATTCCCTTTACAATTCCAGTCATTTACATTTCTTGCACTTTAAGATTCCGCAATTTACATTTCTTGCATTCTAAGTTTCTGCTATTTAATTTCTTGTTCTTTAAGATTCAGTACTTTAATTCCCTGTTCTCTTTACTTCCATGCAATTTAATTTCTGCAAAGCACAAAACACTCAACCAAATCTTGATTCGCTTGACTAAATTAACCACTAAGCTAAAATTGCTCAATCCTTCAATCCTTGTGGGATCGACCTCACTCCCGTGAGTTTTTATTACTTGATACGACCCGGTACACTTGCCGGTTAGATTTGTGTGTTTTGGGAGAAATTTATTTTTCACCAAAATACTCATCAACGGGTCAGCACGTCGTAAAAAAATCGGAAAAGAAAACCGGAGGAGCCTGCCGCAGATTAGGCCATTACGGCTCGCCTTTAGGTGTCCTCCTCAGGATAGCGTCATTTAAAGAATTAGGGTCAGCACGTGGTGAAAAAAGAACCGGAAAAAAAAATCGGAGGAGCTTGCCGAAGATGAGCCCATTACGGCTCGCCTTTAGGTGTCCTCCTCGGGATAGTGTCATTTAAAGAACGAGGGCAGCACGACGTAAAAAAAACAAAAAAAAACCAGAGGAGCCTGCTGAAGATAAGGCCATTACGGCTCGCCTTTAGGCGTCCTCCTCGGGATAGCATCATTTAAAGAACGAGGGTTAGCATGTCGTTAAAAAAATCGAAAAAAAATCGGAGGAGCCTGCCGAAGATGTGGCCATTACGGCTCGCCTTTAGGTGTCCTCGGGATAGCGTCATTTAAAGAACGAGGGTCAGCACGACGTAAAAAAAATGGAAAAAAACCGGAGGAGCCTGCCGAAGATGAGGCCATTACGGCTCGCCTTTAGGTGTCCTCCCCGGGATAGCGTCATTTAAAGAACGAGGGTCAGCACGATGTAAAAAAAACCGAAAAAAAAATGGAGGAGCCTGCCGAAGATGAGGCCATTACGGCTCGGCTTTAGGTGTCCTCCTCGAGATAGTGTCATTTAAAAAACTACGGGCAGCACGACGTAAAAAAAACCGGAAAACAAACCGGAGGAGCCTGCTGAAGATAAGGCCATTACGGCTCACCTTTAGGTGTCCTCCTCGGGATAGCGTCATTTAAAGAACGAGGGTCAGCACGTCGTAAAAAAATCGGAAAAGAAAACCGGAGGAGCCTGCCGCAGATGAGGCCATTACGGCTCGCCTTTAGGTGTCCTCCTTGGGATAGCGTCATTTAAAGAACGAGGGTCAACATGATGTAAAAAAAAAAGGAAAAAAAACCGGTGGAACCTTCCGAAAATGAGGCCATTACGGCTCGCCTTAAGGTGTCCTCCTCAGGATAGCGTCATTTAAAGAATTAGGGTCAGCACGTAGTGGAAAAAAAATTCGGAAAAAAATCGGAGAAGCCTACCGAAGATGAGGCCATTACGGCTCGCCTTTAGGTGTCCTCCTCGGGATAGTGTCATTTAAAGAACGAGGGGCAGCACGACGTAAAAAAATGAAAAAAAAAACGGAGGAGCCTGCTGAAGATGAGGCCATTACGACTCGCCTTTAGGTGTCCTCCTCGGGATAGTGTCAATTAAAGGACGAGGGTCAGCACAATGTAAAAAAAACCAACATAAAAAAACCAGAGGAGCCTGCCGGCGATGAGGCCATTACGGCTCGCCTTTAGGTGTCCTCCTCAGGATAGCGTCATTTAAAGAATTAGGGTCAGCACATAGTGAAAAAAAAACCGGAAGAAAATTCGGAGGAGCCTGCCGAAAATGAGGCCATTACGGCTCGCTTTAGGTGTCCTCCTCGTGATAGTGTCATTTAAAGAACGAGGGGCAGCAAGACGTAAAAAAACGAAAAAAAAAACCAGACGAGCTTGCTGAAGATGAGGCCATTACGGCTCTCCTTTAGGCGTCCTCCTCGGGATAGCATCATTTAAAGAACGAGGGTCAGCACGTCATAAAAAAAATCGAAAAAAAAACCGGATGAACCTGCTGAATATGTGGCCATTACGGCTCGCCTTTAGGTGTCTCCTCAGGATAGCGTCATTTAAAGAACGAGGGTCAGCACGTCGTAAAAAAATCGAAAAAAACCGGAGGAGCCTGCCGAAGATGTGGCCATTACGGCTCGCCTTTAGGTGTTCTCGGGATAGCGTCATTTAAAGAATGAGGGTCAGCACGACGTAAAAAAACCAGAAAAAATCGGAGGATCCTGCCGAAGATGAGGCCATTACGGCTCGCCTTTAGGTGTTCTCTTCGGGATAGTGTCAATTAAAGGACGATGGTCAGCACGACGTAAAAAAAACCAGAAAACAAACCGGAGGAGCCTGCTGAGGATGAGGCCATTACGGCTCACCTTTAGGTGTCCTCCTCGGGATAGCGTCATTTAAAGAGCGAGGGTCAGCACGTCGTAAAAAAAATCGGAAAAGAAAACTGGAGGAGCCTGCCGCAGATGAGGCCATTACGGCTCGCCTTTAGGTGTTCTCCTCAGGATAACGTCATTTAAAGAATTAGGGTCTGCACGTAGTGAAAAAAAAAACCGGAAAAAAATTCGGAGGAGCCTGCCAAAAATGAGGCCATTACGGCTCGCCTTTAGGTGTCCTCCTCTGGATAGTGTCATTTAAAAAACGAGGGGCAGCACGACATAAAAAAAACAAAAAAAAAAATGGAGGAGCTTCCTGAAGATGAGGCCATTACGGCTCTCCTTTAGGCGTGCTCCTCGGGATAGCGTCATTTAAAGAACGAGGGTCAGCACGTCGTAAAAAAAATCGAAAAAAAAAACCGGAGGAGCCTGCCGAGAATGTGGCCATTATGGCTCGCCTTTAGGCGTCCTCCTCGGGATAACGTCATTTAAAGAACGAGGGTCAGCACGTCGTAAAAAAATCGGAAAAAAAACCGGAGGAGCCTGCCGAAGATGTGGCCATTACGACTCGCCTTTAGGTGTTCTCGGGATAGCGTCATTTAAAGAACGAGGGTCAGCACGACGTAAAAAAAAAACGAAGAAAAAACCGGAGGAGCCTGCCGAAGATGAGGCCATTACGGCTCCCCCTTATGTGTCCTCCTTGTGATAGCGTCATTTAAAGAACGAGGGTCAGCACGACGTAAAAAAAATGAAAAAAAAAACCGGAGGAGCCTGCCGAAGTTGAGGCCGTTACGGGTCGCCTTTAGGTGTCCTCCTCGGGATAATGTCATTTAAAGAACGAGGTTCAGCATGATGTAAAAAAAAATGAGAAAAAAAAATCGGAGGAGCCTGCTGAACTTGAGGCCATTACGGCTAACCTTTAGGTGTCCTCCTCGGGATAGCGTCATTTAAAGAGCGAGGGTCAGCACGTAGTAGAAAAAAACCGGAGGAGCCTGCCGAAGATGAGGCCATTACAGCTCGCCTTTAGGTGTTCTCCTCGGGATAGCGTCATTTAAAGAGCGAGGGTCTGCACGACATAAAAAAAAACCAGAAAATAACCGGTGGAGCCTGCCGAAGATGAGGCCATTACGGCTCGCCTTTAGGTGTCCTCTTCGGGATAGCATCAATTAAAGGACGAGGGTCAGCACGACGTAAAAAAAACCAGAAAACAAACCAGAGGAGCTTGCTAAGGATTAGGGCATTACGGCTCACCTTTAGGTGTCCTCATGGGGATAGCGTCATTTAAAGAACGAGGGTCAGCACGTCGTAAAAAAAAATCGAAAAAAAACCGGAGGAGCTTGCCGGAGATGTGGCCATTTCGGCTCGCCTTTAGGTGTCCTCAGGATATTATCATTTAAAAAACGATGGTCAGCACGACCTAAAAAAAACCAGAAAAAAAAACCGGAGGAGCCTGCCGAAGATGAGGCCATTACGGCTCGCCTTTAGGTGTCCTCTTCGGGATAACATCAATTAAAGGACGAGGGTCAGCACGACGTAAAAAAAACCAGAAAACAAACCGGAGGAGCCTGCTGAAGATTAGGGCATTACGGCTCACCTTTAGGTGTCCTCCTTGGGATAGCGTCATTTAAAGAACGAGGGTCAGCACGTCGTAAAAAAAAATTGAAAAAAAACCGGAGGAGCTTGCCGGAGATGTGGCCATTTCGGCTGGCCTTTAGGTGTCCTCAGGATAGCATCATTTAAAAAACGATGGTCAGCACGACGTAAAAAAAACCAGAAAAAAAATCGGAGGAGCCTGCCAAAGATGAGGCCATTACCACTCGCCTTTAGGTGTCCTCCTTGTGATAGCGTCATTTAAAGAACGAGGGTCAGCACGACGAAAAAAAAAAAACCAGAAAAGAGAACCGGAGGAGCTTGTTGCAGATGAAGCCATTACGGCTCGCCTTTACGTGTCCTCCTCGGGATTGCATCATTTAAAGAACGAGGGTTAGCACGTCGTAAAAAAAATCGGAAAAGAAAACCGGAGGAGCCTGCCGCAGATGAGACCATTACGGCTCGCCTTTAGGTGTCCTCCTCAGGATAGCGTCATTTAAAGAATTAGGGTTAGCACGTAGTGGAAAAAAACCGGAAAAAAAACTGGAGAAGCCTGCCGAAGATGAGGCCATTACGGCTCGCCTTTAGGTGTCCTCCTCGGGATAGTGTCATTTAAAGAACGAGGAGCAGCACGATGTAAAAAAAAAAACCGGAGAAGCTTGCTGAAGATGAGGCCATTACGGCTCGCCTCTAGGAATCCTCCTCGGGATAGTGTCATTTAAAGAACGAGGGTCAGCACGTCGTAAAAAAAACAAGGACAAAAAACCAGAGGAGCCTGCCGAAGATGAGGCTATTACGGCTAGCCTTTAGGTGTCCTCCTCGGGATAGCGTCAATTAAAGGACGAGGGTCAGCACAACATAAAAAAAACCAACAAAAAAAAAACCAGAGGAGTCTGCCGAAGATGAGGTCATTACGGCTCGCCTTTAGGTGTCCATCCTTGGACAGCGTCATTTAAAGAGCGATGGTCGACACGACGTAAAAAAAAACCTAAGGAGCCTGCCGAAGATGAGGCCATTATGGCTCCTCTTTAGGTGTCCTCCTCGAGATAGCGTCATTTAAAGAACGAGGGTCAGCATGACGTAAAAAAAACCAGAAAAAAAACAGGTGGAGCCTGCCGAAGATGAGGCCATTACGGCTCGCCTTTAGGTGTCCTCCTCGAGATAGCGTCATTTAAAGAACGAGGGTCAGCACGTCGTAAAAAAAACCTGAAAAGAAAACCGGAGGTGCTTATTGCATATGAGGCCATTACGACTCGCCTTTACGTGTCCTCGTCGGGATTGCGTAATTTAAAGAACGAGGGTCAGCACGACGTAAAAAAATGGGAAAAAAACGAAGGAGCCTGGCGAAGATGAGGCCGTTACGGGTCGCATTTAGGTGTCCTCCTTGGGATAGCGTCATTTAAAGAATGAGGGTCAGCACGTCTTAAAAAAAATCGGAAAAAAAAACCGGAGGAGCCTGCCGAAGATGTGGCCTTTATGGCTCGGCTTTAGGTGTCCCTGGGATAGAGTCATTTAAAGAACGAGGGTCAGCACGACGTAAAAAAAACCAAAAAAAAAAAAAAACCATAGGAGCCTACCGAAGATGAGGCCATTACAGGTCGACTTTATGTGTCCTCCTCGTGATTGCGTCATTTAAAGAACGAGGGTCAGCACGACGTAAAAAAAATGGGAAAAAACGGAGGAGCATGGCGAAGATGAGGCCGTTATGGGTCGCCTTTAGGTGTCCTCCTCGGGATAGCGTCATTTAAAGAACGAGGGTCAGCATGATGTAAAAAAAATGAGAAAAAAAAACCAGGGGAGCCTGCCGAAGATGAGGCCATTACGGCTAGCCTTTAGGTGTCCTCCTCGGGATAGCGTCATTTAAAGAGCGATGGTTAGCACGTAGTAAAAAAAAACCGGAGGAGCCTGCCGAAGATGAGGCCATTACAGCTCGCCTTTAGGTGTTTTCCTCGGGATAGCGTCATTTAAAGTGCGAGGGTCTGCACGACATAAAAAAACCAGTAAAAACCGGAGGAGCCTGCCGAAGATGAGGCCATTACGGCTCGCCTTTAGGTGTTCTCTTTGGGATAGCGTCAATTAAAGGACGAGGGTCAGCACGACGTAAAAAAAATCGAAAAAGAAAACTGGAGGAGCCTGCCGCAGATGAGGCCATTAAGGCTCGCCTTTAGGTGTCCTCCTTAGGATAGCGTCATTTAAAGAACGAGGGGCAGAACGACGTAAAAAAAAAGGAAAAAAAACGGAGGAGCTTCCTGAAGATGAGGCCATTACGGCTCGCCTTTTAGCGTCCTCCTCGGGATAGCGTCATTTAAAGAACGAGGGTCAGCACGTCGTAAAAAATCGGAAAAAACCGGAGGAGCCTGCCGAAGATGTGGCCATTACGGCCCGCCTTTAGGTGTCCTCGGGTTAGAGTCATTTAAAGAACGAGGGTCAGCACGACGTAAAAAAAACTGGAGAAAAAACCGGAGGAGCCTGCCGAAGATGAGGCCATTACGGCTCGCCTTTATGTGTCCTCCTCGTGATAGCATCATTAAAAGAACGAGGGTCAGCACGACGTAAAAAAATGAAAAAAAAAACCGGAGGAGCCTGCCGAAGATGAGGCCGTTACAGGTCGCCTTTAGGTGTCCTCCTCGGGATAGTGTCATTTAAAGAACGAGGGTCAGCATGATGTAAAAAAATGAGAAAAAAAAAATCGGAGGAGCCTGCCGAAGATGAGGCCATTACGGCTAGCCTTTAGGTGTCCACCTCGGGATAGCGTCATTTAAAGAGCGAGGGTCAGCACGTAGTAAAAAAAACCAGAGGAGCCTACCGAAGATGAGGCCATTACAGCTCGCTTTTAGGTGTTCTCCTCGGGATAGCGTCATTTAAATAGTGAGGGTCTGCACGACATAAAAAAAAACCAGAAAAAAACCGGAGGAGCCTGCCGAAGATGAGGCCATTACGGCTCGCCTTTAGGTGTCCTCTTCAGGATAGCATCAATTAAAGGACGAGGGTCAGCACGACGTAAAAAAAAACTAGAAAACAAACCGGAAGAGAGTGCTGAAGATGAGGCCATTACGGCTCACCTATAGGTGTTCTCCTCGGGATAGCGTCATTTAAAGAACGAGGGTCAGCACGTCGTAAAAAAAATCTGAAAAGAAAACTGGAGGAGCCTGCCGCAGATGAGGCCATTACGGCTCGCCTTTAGGTGTCCTCCTCAGGATAGCGTCATTTAAAGAATTAGGGTCAGTACGTAGTGAAAAAAAATCGGAAAAAAATTCAGAGGAGCCTGCCGAAGATGAGGCCATTACGGCTCGCCTTTAGGTGTCCTCCTCGGGATAGTGTCATTTAAAGAACGAGGGGCAGCACGACGTAAAAAAATGAAAAAAAACCGGAGGAGCTTCTTAAAGATGAAGCCATTACGGCTCTCCTTTTGGCGTCCTCCTCGGGATAGTGTCATTTAAAGAACGAGGGTCAGCACGTCGTAAAAAAAATCGAAAAAAAACCGGAGGAGCCTGCCGAAGATGTGGCCATTACGGCTCGCCTTTAGGCGTCCTCCTCGGGATAACGTCATTTAAAGAACGAGGGTCAGCACGTCAAAAAAAATACGAAAAAAACCGGAGGAGCCTGCCGAAGATGTGGCCATTACGGCACGCCTTTAGGTGTCATCGAGATAGCGTCATTTAAAGAACGAGGGTCAGCACGACGTAAAAAAACCGGAAAAAAATTCGGAGGAGCCTGCCGAAGATGAGGCCATTACGGCTCGCCTTTAGGTGTCCTCCTCGGGATAGTGTCATTTAAAGAACGAGGGGCAGCACGACGTAAAAAAATGAAAAAAAACCGGAGGAGCTTCCTAAAGATGAAGCCATTACGGCTCTCCTTTTGGCGTCCTCCTCGGGATAGTGTCATTTAAAGAACGAGGGTCAGCACGTCGTAAAAAAAATCGAAAAAAAACCGGAGGAGCCTGCCGAAGATGTGGCCATTACGGCTCGCCTTTAGGCGTCCTCCTCGGGATAACGTCATTTAAAGAACGAGGGTCAGCACGTCAAAAAAAATTGGAAAAAAACCGGACGAGCCTGCCGAAGATGTGGCCATTACGACTCGCCTTTAGGTGTCATCGAGATAGCGTCATTTAAAGAACGAGGGTCAGCACGACGTAAAAAAACCGGAAAAAAAACCGGAGGAGCCTGCCGAAGATGATGCCATTACGGCTCGCCTTTATGTGTCCTCCTCGTGATAGCGTCATTTAAAGAACGAGGGTCAACACGACATAAAAAACATCGAAAAAAACTGGAGGAGCCTGCCGAAGATGAGGCCATTACGGCTCGCCTTTTGGTGTCCTCTTCGCGATAGCATCAATTAAAGGACGAGGGTCAGCACGACGTAAAAAAAACCAGAAAACAAATCGGAGGAGCCTGCTGAAGATGAGGCTATTACGGCTCACCTTTAGGTGTCCTCCTCGGGATAGCGTCATTTAAAGAACGAGGGTCAGCACGTCGTAAAAAAAAAATTGGAAAAGAAAACTGGAGGAGCCTGCCGCAGATGAGGCCATTAAGGCTCGCCTTTAGGTGTCCTCCTCAGGATAGCGTCATTTAAAGAATTAGGGTCAGCACATAGTGGAAAAAAAATCGGAAAAAAATTCGGAAGAGGCTTCCGAAGATGAGGCCATTACGGCTCGCCTTTAGGTGTCCTCCTCGGGATAGTGTCATTTAAAGAACGAGGGGGCAGCACGACGAAAAAAAAATAAAAAAAAGAAGGAGGAGCTTCCTGAAGATGAGGCCATTACGGCTCTCCTTTAGGCGTCCTCCTCGGGATAGCGTCATTTAAAGAACGAGGGTCAGCACGTCGTAAAAAAAATCGAAAAAAAAAACGGAGGAGCCTGCCGAAGATGTGGCCATTACGGCTCCCCTTTAGGTGTCCTCGGGATAGCGTCATTTAAAGAACGAGGGTCAGCACGACGTAAAAAAAATTGAAAAAAAAAACGGAGGAGCCTGCCGAAGATGAGGCCATTACGGCTCGCCTTTATGTGTCCTCCTCGTGATAGCGTCATTTAAAGAACGAGGGTCAGCACGACGTAAAAAAATGAAAAAAAAACGGAGGAGCCTGCCGAAGATGAGGCCGTTACGGGTCGCCTTTAGGTGTCCTCCTCGGGATAGTGTCATTTAAAGAACGAGGGTCAACATGATGTAAAAAAAATGAGAAAAAAAAATCGGAGGAGCCAGCCGAAGATGAGGCCATTACAGCTCGCTTTTAGGTGTTCTGCTCGGGATAGCGTCATTTAAAGAGCGAGGGTCTGCACGACATAAAAAAAAACCAGAAAAAAATCGGAGGAGCCTGCCGAAGATGAGGCCATTACGGCTCGCCTTTAGGTGTCCTCTTCGGGATAGCATCAATTAAAGAACGAGGGTCAGCACGACGTAAAAAAAACCAGAAAACAAATCGGAGGAGCCTGCTGAAGATGAGGCCATTACGGCTCACCTTTAGGTGTCCTCCTCGGGATAGCGTCATTTAAAGAACGAGGGTCAGCATGTCGTAAAAAAATCGGTAAAGAAAACTGGAGGAGGCTGCCGCAGATGAGGCCATTACGGCTCGCCTTTAGGTGTCCTCCTCAGGATGGCGTCATTTAAAGAATTAGGGTCAGAATGTAGTGAAAAAAAAAACCGGAATAAAATTCGGAGAAGCCTGCCGAAGATGAGGCCAATACGGCTCGCCTTTAGGTGTCCTCCTCGGGATAGTGTCATTTAAAGAATGAGGGGCAGCACGACGTAAAAAAATGAAAAAAAAAACGGAGGAGCTTCTTGAAGATGAGGCCATTACGGCTCTCCTTTTGGCGTCCTCCTGGGGATAGTGTCATTCAAAGAACGAGGGTCAGCACATCGTAAAAAAAAATCGAAAAAAAACCGGAGGAGCCTGCCGAAGATGTGGCCATTACGGCTCGCCTTTAGGTGTCATCGGGATAGCGTCATTTAAAGAACGAGGGTCAGCACGACGTAAAAAAACCGGAAAAAAACCGGAGGAGCCTGCCGAAGATGAGGCCATTACGGCTCGCCTTTATGTGTCCTCCTCGTGATAGCGTCATTTAAAGAACGAGGGTCAGCGCGACGTAAAAAACATGGAAAAAAAACCAGAGGAGCCTGCCGAAGATGAGGCCGTTACGGGTCGCCTTTTGGTGTCCTTCTCGGGATAGCGTCATTTAAAGAACGAGGGTCAGCATGATGTAAAAAAAATGAGAAAAAAAATCCGGAGGAGCCTTCCGAAGATGAGGCCATTACGGCTAGCCTTTCGGTGTCCTCCTCGGGATAGCGTCATTTAAAGAGCGAGGGTCAACACGTAGTTAAAAAAACTGGGGGAGCCTGCCGAAGATGAGGCCATTACAACTTGCCTTTAGGTGTTCTCCTCGGGATAGCATCATTTAAAAAGCGAGGGTCTGCACGACGTAAAAAAAACTAGAAAAAAACCGGAGGAGCCTGCCGAAGATGAGGCCATTACGGCTCGCCTTTAGGTGTCCTCCTCAGGATAGCGTCATTTAAAGAATTAGGGTCAGCACGTAATGTAAAAAAACCGAAAAAAAATTTGGAGGAGCCTGCCGAAGATGAGGCCATTACGGCTCGCCTTTAGGTGTCCTCCTCGGGATAGTGTCATTTAAAGAACGAGGGGCAGCACGACGTAAAAAAAATGAAAAAAAACCGGAGGAGCTTCCGGAAGATGAGGACATTACGGCTCTCCTTTAGGCATCCTCCTCGGGATAGCGTCATTTGAAGAACGAGGGTCAGCACGTTGTAAAAAAAATCGGAAAAGAAAACTGGAGGAGCCTGCCGCAGATGAGGCCATTACGGCTCGCCTTTAGGTGTCCTCCTCAGGATAGCGTCATTTAAAGAATTAGGGTCAGCACGTAGTGTAAAAAAACCGGAAAAAAATTTGGAGGAGCCTGCCGAAGATGAGGCCATTACGGCTCGCCTTTAGGTGTCCTCCTCGGGATAGTGTCATTTAAAGAACGAGGGGCAGCACGACGTAAAAAAAACGAAAAAAAAACCGGAGGAGCTTCCGGAAGATGAGGCCATTACGGCTCTCCTTTAGGCATCCTCCTCGGGATAGCGTCATTTAAAGAACGAGGGTCAGCACGTCGTAAAAAAAATCGAAAAAAAAAAACGGAGGAGCCTGCCGAAGATGTGGCCATTACGGCTCGCCTTTAGGCGTCCTCCTCGGGATAGCGTCATTTAAAGAACGAGGGTCAGCACGTCGTAAAAAAAATCGGAAAAAAATGGAGGAGCCTGCCGAAGATGAGGCCATTACAACTCGCTTTTTGGTGTTCTCCTCGGGATAGCGTCATTTAAAGAGCGAGGGTCTGCACGACATAAAAAAAAACCAGAAAAAGACCAGAGGAGCCTGCCGAAGATGAGGCCATTACGGCTCGCCTTTGGTGTCCTCTTCGGGATAGCATCAATTAAAGAACGAGGGTTAGCACGACGCAAAAAAAACCAGAAAACAAACCGGAGGAGCCTGCTGAAGATGAGGCCATTACGGCTCACTTTAGGTGTCTCCTCGGGATAGCGTCATTTAAAGAACGAGGGTCAGCACGTCGTAAAAAAATCGGAAAAGAAAACTGGAGGAGCCTGCCGCAGATGAGGCCATTACGGCTCGCCTTTAGGTGTTCTCCTCCGGATAGCGTCATTTAAAGAATTAGGTTCAGAGTAGGGAAAAAAAACGGAAAAAATTCGGAGGAACTGCAAAGATGAGGCATTACGGCTGCTTTAGGTGTCTCCTCGGATAGTGTCATTTATAGAACGAGGGGCAGCACGACGTAAAAAAAACAAAAAAAAAACCGGAGGAGCTTCTTGAAGATGAGGCCATTACGGCTCTCCTTTTGACGTCCTCCTCGGGATAGTGCATTTTAGGAACGAGGGTCAGCACGTCGTAAAAAAAATTGAAAAAAAAAACCGGAGGAGCCTGCGAAGATGTGGCCATTACGGCTCGCCTTTAGGCGTCCTCCTCGGGATAGCGTCATTTAAGAACGAGGGTCAGCACGTCGAAAAAAATCGGACAAAAATCGGAGGAGCCTGCTGAAGATGAGGCCATTACGGCTCACCTTTAGGTGTCCTCCTCGGGATAGCGTCATTTAAAGAACGAGGGTCAGCACGTCGTAAAAAAAATCAGAATAGAAAACTGGAGGAGCCTACCGCAGATGAGGCGATTACGGCTCGCCTTTAGGTGTCCTCCTCAGGATAGCGTCATTTAAAGAATTAAGGTCAGAACGTAGTGAAAAAAAAAACCGGAAAAAAATTCGGAGGAGCCTGCCGAAATGAGCACATTACGTCTCGCCTTTAGGTGTCCTCCTCGGGATACTGTTGTATAAAGAACGAGGGGTGCAAGATGTAAAAAAAACGAAAAAAAACTGGAGGAGCTTTCTGAAGATGAGGCCATTACGGCTCTCCTTTAGGCGTCCACCTCGGGATAGCGTCATTTAATGAACGAGGGTCAGCATGTTGTAAAAAAAATTGAAAAAAAACCGGAGGAGCCTGCCGAAGATGTGGCCATTACGGCTCAACTTTAGGTGTCCTTGGGATAGCGTTATTTAAAGAACGAGGGTCAGCACGTCGAAAAAAAAATCGGAAAAAAATCGGAGGAGCCTACTGAAGATGAGGCCATTACGGCTCACCTTTATGTGTCCTCCTCGGGATAGCGTCATTTAAAGAACGAGGGTCAGCACGTCGTAAAAAAAATGGAATAGAAACGGAGGAGCCTGCGCAGATGAGGCCATTACGGCTCGCTTTAGTGTCCTCCTCGGATAGCGTCATTTAAGAATAGGGTCAGAACGTAGTAAAAAAAAACGGAAAAAAACGGAGGAGCCTGCCAAGATGAGCCATTACGGCTCGCCTTTAGGTGTCCTCCTCGGATAGCGTCATTAAAGAAGAGGGTCAGCACGAGTAAAAAAACGAAAAAAACGGAGGAGCTCTGAAGATGAGCCATTACGGCTCGCCTTTAGGTGTCCTCCTCGGGATAGCGTCATTTAAAGAACGAGGGTCAGCACGACGTAAAAAAAAGAAAAAAAAACTGGAGGAGCTGGAAGATGAGGCCATTACGGCTCCTTTAGGTGTCTCCTCGGGATAGCGTATTTAAAGAACGAGGGTCAGCAGATGTAAAAAAAAACGGAAAAAAAACGGAGGAGCCTGCCGAAGATGAGGCCATTACGGCTACCTTTAGGTGTCTCCTCGGGATAGCGTATTTAAAGAACGAGGGTCAGCACGTGTAAAAAAAACGGAAAAAAACGGAGGAGCCTGCAAGATGAGGCCATTACGGCTCACCTTTAGGTGTCCTCCTCGGATAGCGTCATTTAAAGAACGAGGGTCAACACGTGTAAAAAAATGAAAAAATCGGAGGAGCCTGCCGAGATGAGGCATTACGGCTACCTTTAGATGTCCTCCTCGGATAGCGTCATTTAAAGAACGGGTCAGCACGTAGAAAAAAAAGGAAAAAAATCGGAGGAGCCTACCGAAGATGAGGCTATTACGGCTCGCCTTTAGGTGTCCTCCTCGAGATAGCGTCATTTAAAGAACGAGGGTCAGCACGTCGTAAAAAAATTAGAAAAATAAACCAGAGGAGCCAGCGAAGATGAGGCCGTTACGGGTCACCTTTAGATGTCCTCCTCGTGATAGCGTCATTTAAAGAACGAGGGTCAGCACGACGTAAAAAAAATGAAAAAAAACCGGAGGAGCCTGTTGCAGATGAGGCCATTACGGCTCGCCTTTACGTGTCCTCCTCGGGATTGCGTCATTTAAAGAACGAGGGTCAACACGACGAGAAAAATGGAAAAAAAAACTGGAGGAGCCTGCCGAAGATGATGCCGTTACGGGTCACCTTTAGGTGTCCTCCTCGGGATAGCGTCATTTAAAGAACGAGGGTCAGCATGATGTAAAAAAAACGAGAAAAAAAAACCGGAGCAGCCTGCCGAAGATGAGGCCATTACAGCTCGCCTTTAGGTGTTCTCCTCGGGATAGCGTCATTTAAAGAGCGAGGGTTTGCACGACGTAAAAAAAAAATAGAAAAAACTGGAGGAGCCTGTCGAAGATGAGGCCATTACGGCTTGCCTTTAGGTGTCCTCCTCGGGATAGCGTCAATTAAAGGACGAGGGTCAGCACAACGTAAAAAAAACCGGAAAACAAACTGGAGGAGCCTGGTGAAGATGAGGCCATTACGGCTAACCTTTAGGTGTCCTCCTCGGGATAGCGTCATTTAAAGAACGAGGGTCAACACGTCAAAATAAAAATCGGAAAAAAAAATCGGAGGAGCCTGCCGCAGATGAGGCCATTACGGCTCGCCTTTAGGTATCCTCCTCAGGATAGTGTCATTTAAAGAATTAATGTAAGCACGTAGTGAAAAAAAAACCGGAAAAAAATTCGGAGGAGCCTGCCGATAATGAGGCCATTAGGGCTTGCCTTTAGGTGTCCTCCTCGGGATAGTGTCATTTAAAGAACGAGGGGCAGCACGACGTAAAAAAAATGAAAAAAAAAACCGTAGGAGCCTGCTGAAGATTAGGCCATTACGGCTCTCCTTTAGGCGTCCTCCTTGGGATAGCGTCATTTAAAGAACGAGTTTCAGCACGTCGTAAAAAAAATCGGAAAAAAAACCGGAGGAGCCTGCCGAAGATGTTGCCATTACGGCTCGCCTTTAGGTGTCCTCGGGATAGCGTCATTTAAAGAACGAGGGTCAGCACGACGTAAAAAAAACCGGAAAAAAAACCGTAGGAGCTTGCCGAAGATGAGGCCATTACGACTCGCCTTTCGGTGTCCTACTTGTGATAGCGTCATTTAAAGAACGAGGGTCAACCCGACGTAAAAAAAACGAAAAAGAAAACCGGAGGAGCCTGTTGCAGATGAGGCCAATACGGCTCGCCTTTACGTGTCCTCCTCGGGTTTGTGTCATTTAAAGAACGAGGGTAAGCACAACGTAAAAAAAATGGAAAAAAACCGGAGGAGCATGCCGAAGATGAGGCCGTTACGGGTCGTCTTTAGATGTCCTCCTCGGGATAGCGTCATTTAAAGAACGAGGGTCAGCATGATGTAAAAAAACGAAAAAAAATGGGAGGAGCCTGTCGAAGATGAGGCCATTACGGCTAGCCTTTAGGCGTCCTCCTCGGGATAGCGTCATTTAAAGAGCGAGGGTCAGCACGTAGTAAAAAAAACCGGAGGAGCCTACCGAAGAAGAGGCCATTACGGCTAGCCTTTAGGTGTCCTCCTCGGGATAGCGTCAATTAAAGGACGAGGGTCAGCACGACGTAAAAAAAACCAACAAAAAAACCAGAGGAGCCTGCCAAAGATGAGGCCATTACGGCTCGCCTTTAGGTGTCCACCCCGGGATAGCGTCATTTAAAGAACGATGGTCGGCACGACGTAAAAAAAAAAAAACGGAGGAGCCTCCCAAAGATGAGGCCATTACGGCTTGCCTTTAGATGCCTCCTCGTGATAGCATCATTTAAAGAACGAGGGTCAGCATGACGTAAAAAAAACAAAAAAGAAAACCGGAGGAGCCTGTTGCAGATGAGGCCATTACGGCTCGCCTTTACGTGTCCTCCTCGGATTGCGTCATTTAAAGACCGAGGGTCAGCACGACGAAAAAAATGGAAAAAAAACCGGAGGAGCCTGCCGAAGATGAGGCCGTTACGGGTCGCCTTTAGGTGTCCTCCTCGGGATAGCGTCATTTAAAGAACGAGGGTAAGCATGATGTAAAAAAAACGAGAAAAAAAAACTGGAGGAGCCTGCCGAAGATGAGGCCATTACGGCTAGCCTTTAGGTGTCCTCCTCGGGATAGCGTCATTTAAAGAGCGAGGGTCAGCACGTAGTAAAAAAAACCAGAGGAGCCTGCCAAAGATGAGGCCATTACAGCTCGCCTTTAGGTGTTCTCCTCGGGATAGCGTCATTTAAAGAGCGAGGGTCTGCACGACGTAAAAAAAACCAGAAAAAAACCGGAGGAGCCTGCCGAAGATGAGGCCATTACGGCTTGCCTTTAGGGGTCCTCCTCGGGATAGCATCAATTAAAGGACGAGGGTCAGCACGACGTCAAAAAAAAAACCGGAAAACAAACCGGAGGAGCCTGCTGAAGATGTGGCCATTACGGCTCACCTTTAGGTGTCCTTTTCGGGATAGCGTCAATTAAAAGACGAGGGTCAGCACGACGTAAAAAAAAAACCAACAAAAAAATACCGGAGGAGCCTGCCAAAGATGAGGCCATTACGGCTCGCCTTTAGGCGTCCTCCTTGGGATAGCGTCATTTAAAGAACGAGGGTCAGCACGTCGAAAAAAAAATTGGAAAAAAACCGGAGGAGCCAGCCGAAGATATGGCCATTACGACTCGCCTTTAGGCGTCCTCCTTGGGATAGCGTCATTTAAAGAACGAGGGTCAGCACGTCGAAAAAAATCAGACAAAAATCGGAGGAGCCTCCTGAAGATGAGGCCATTACGGCTCACCTTTAGGTGTCCTCGTCGGGATAGCGTCATTTAAAGAACGAGGGTCAGCACGTCGTAAAAAAATCGGAATAGAAAACTGGAGGATCCTGCCGCAGATGAGGCCATTACGGCTCGCGTTTAGGTGTCCTCCTCAGATGAGCCTCCTGAAGATGAGCCCGTTATGGCTCGCCTTTAGGTGTCCTCCTCGGGATAGTGTCGTATAAAGAACGAGGGGCTGCACGACGTAAAAAAAACGAAAAAAAACTGGAGGAGCTTTCTGAAGATAAGGCCATTACGGCTCTCCTTTAGGCGTCCACCTCGGGATAACGTCATTTAAATAACGAGGGTCAGCATGTTGTAAAAAAATTGAAAAAAAAAACGGAGGACCCTGCCGCGAAGTGGCCATTACGGCTCGCCTTTAGGTGTCCTCGGGATAGCGTCATTTAAAGAACGAGGGTCAGCACGTCGAAAAAAAATCGGAAAAAAATCGGAGGAGCCTACTGAAGATGAGGCCATTACGGCTCACGTTTAGGTGTCCTCCTCGGGATAGCGTCATTTACACAACGAGGGTCGGCACGTCGTAAAAAAAATCGGAATAGAAAACTGGAGGAGCCTGCCGCAAATGAGGCCATTATGGCTCGCCTTTAGGTGTCCTCCTCAGGATAGCGTCATTTAAAGAATTAGGGTCAGAACGTAGTGAAAAAAAAAACCGGAAAAAAATTCGGAGGAGCCTGCCGAAGATGAGCCCATTACGGCTCGCCTTAAGTGTCTTCCTCGGGATAGTGTCGTATAAAGAACGAGGGGAAGCACGACGTAAAAAAACGAAAAAAAACTGGAGGAGCTTTTTGAAGATAAGGCCATTACGGCTCTCCTTTAGGCGTCCAACTCGGGATAGCGTCATTTAAAGAATGAGGGTCAGCACGTCGTAAAAAAAAACCGGAAAAAAATTTGGAGGAGCCTGCCGAAGATGAGGCCATTACGGCTCGCCTTTAGGTGTCCTCCTTGTGATAGCGTCATTTAAAGAACGAGGGTCAGCACGACGTAAAAAAATTAGAAAAATAAACCAGAGGAGCCAGCCGAAGATGAGGCCGTTACGGGTCACCTTTAGATGTCCTCCTCGTGATAGCGTCATTTAAAGAACGAGGGTCAGCACGACGTAAAAAAAATGAAAAGAAAACCGGAGGAGCCTGTTGCAGATGAGGCCATTACGGCTCGCCTTTACGTGTCCTCATCGGGATTGCGTCATTTAAAGAACGAGGGTCAACACGACGAAAAAAATGGAAAAAAAAACTGGAGGAGCCTGCCGAAGATGATGCCGTTACGGGTCACCTTTAGGTGTCCTCCTCGGGATAGCGTCATTTAAAGAACGAGGGTCAGCATGATGTAAAAAAAATGAGAAAGAAAAACCGGAGCAGCCTGCCGAAGATGAGGCCATTACGGCTAGCCTCTAGGTGTCCTCCTCGGGATAGCGTCATTTAAAGAGCGAGGGTCAGCACGTAGTAAAAAAAAACCGGAGGAGCCTGCTGTAGATGAGGCCATTACAGCTCGCCTTTAGGTGTTCTCCTCGGGATAGCGTCTTTAAAGAGCGAGGGTTTGCACGACGTAAAAAAAAAATAGAAAAAAACTGGAGGAGCCTGTCGAAGATGAGGCCATTACGGCTTGCCTTTAGGTGTCCTCCTCGGGATAGCGTCAATTAAAGGACGAGGGTCAGCACAACGTAAAAAAAACCGGAAAACAAACTGGACGAGCCTGGTGAAGATGAGGCCATTACGGCTAACCTTTAGGTGTCCTCCTCGGGATAGCGTCATTTAAAGAACGAGGGTCAACACGTCAAAAAAAAAATCGGAAAAGAAAATCGGAGGAGCCTGTCGCAGATGAGGCCATTACGGCTCGCCTTTAGGTATCCTCCTCAGGATAGTGTCATTTAAAGAATTAATGTAAGCACGTAGTGAAAAAAAACCGGAAAAAAATTCGGAGGAGCCTGCCGATAATGAGGCCATTAGGGCTTGCCTTTAGGTGTCCTCCTCGGGATAGTGTCATTTAAAGAACGAGGGGCAGCACGACGTAAAAAAAATGAAAAAAAAACCGGAGGAGCCTGCTAAAGATTAGGCCATTACGGCTCTCCTTTAGGCGTCCTCCTTGGGATAGCGTCATTTAAAGAACGAGTTTCAGCACGTCGTAAAAAAAATCGGAAAAAAACCGGAGGAGCCTGCCGAAGATGTTGCCATTACGGCTCGCCTTTAGGTGTCCTCGGGATAGCGTCATTTAAAGAACGAGGGTCAGCACGACGTAAAAAAAACTGGAAAAAAAACCGTAGGAGCTTGCCGAAGATGAGGCCATTACGACTCGCCTTTCGGTGTCCTACTTGTGATAGCGTCATTTAAAGAACGAGGGTCAACCCGACGTAAAAAAAACGAAAAAGAAAACCGGAGGAGCCTGTTGCAGATGAGGCCAATACGGCTCGCCTTTACGTGTCCTCCTCGGGTTTGTGTCATTTAAAGAACGAGGGTAAGCACAACGTAAAAAAAATGGAAAAAAACCGGAGGAGCATGCCGAAGATGAGGCCGTTACGGGTCGTCTTTAGGTGTCCTCCTCGGGATAGCGTCATTTAAAGAACGAGGGTCAGCATGATGTAAAAAAACGAAAAAAATGGGAGGAGCCTGTCGAAGATGAGGCCATTACGGCTAGCCTTTAGGCGTCCTCCTCGGGATAGCGTCATTTAAAGAGCGAGGGTCAGCACGTAGTAAAAAAAACCGGAGGAGCCTACCGAAGAAGAGGACATTACGGCTAGCCTTTAGGTGTCCTCCTCGGGATAGCGTCAATTAAAGGACGAGGGTCAGCACGACGTAAAAAAAAACCAACAAAAAAACCAGAGGAGCCTGCCAAAGATGAGGCCATTACGGCTCGCCTTTAGGTGTCCACCCCGGGATAGCGTCATTTAAAGAACGATGGTCGGCACGACGTAAAAAAAAAAACGGAGGAGCCTGCCAAAGATGAGGCCATTACGGCTTGCCTTTAGATGCCCTCCTCGTGATAGCATCATTTAAAGAACGAGGGTCAGCATGACGTAAAAAAAAACAAAAAAGAAAACCGGAGGAGCCTGTTGCAGATGAGGCCATTACGGCTCGCCTTTACGTGTCCTCCTCGGGATTGCGTCATTTAAAGACCGAGGGTCAGCACGACGAAAAAAATGGAAAAAAAACCGGAGGAGCCTGCCGAAGATGAGGCCGTTACGGGTCGCCTTTAGGTGTCCTCCTCGGGATAGCGTCATTTAAAGAACGAGGGTAAGCATGATGTAAAAAAAACGAGAAAAAAAACTGGAGGAGCCTGCCGAAGATGAGGCCATTACGGCTAGCCTTTATGTGTCCTCCTCGGGATAGCGTCATTTAAAGAGCGAGGGTCAGCACGTAGTAAAAAAAACCAGAGGAGCCTGCCAAAGATGAGGCCATTACAGCTCGCCTTTAGGTGTTCTCCTCGGGATAGCGTCATTTAAAGAGCGAGGGTCTGCACGACGTAAAAAAAACCAGAAAAAAACCGGAGGAGCCTGCCAAAGATGAGGCCATTACGGCTTGCCTTTAGGGGTCCTCCTCGGGATAGCATCAATTAAAGGACGAGGGTCAGCACGACGTAAAAAAAAAATCGGAAAACAAACCGGAGGAGCCTGCTGAAGATGTGGCCGTTACGGCTCACCTTTAGGTGTCCTTTTCGGGATAGCGTCAATTAAAGGACGAGGGTCAGCACGACGTAAAAAAAAAACCAACAAAAAAATACCGGAGGAGCCTGCCAAAGATGAGGCCATTACGGCTCGCCTTTAGGCGTCCTCCTTGGGATAGCGTCATTTAAAGAACGAGGGTCAGCACGTCGAAAAAAAAATTGGAAAAAAACCGGAGGAGCCAGCCGAAGATATGGCCATTACGACTCGCCTTTAGGCGTCCTCCTTGGGATAGCGTCATTTAAAGAACGAGGGTCAGCACGTCGAAAAAAATCAGACAAAAATCGGAGGAGCCTCCTGAAGATGAGGCCATTACGGCTCACCTTTAGGTGTCCTCGTCGGGATAGCGTCATTTAAAGAACGAGGGTCAGCACGTCGTAAAAAAATCGGAATAGAAAACTGGAGGATCCTGCCGCAGATGAGGCCATTACGGCTCGCGTTTAGGTGTCCTCCTCAGATGAGCCTCCTGAAGATGAGCCCGTTATGGCTCGCCTTTAGGTGTCCTCCTCGGGATAGTGTCGTATAAAGAACGAGGGGCTGCACGACGTAAAAAAAACGAAAAAAAACTGGAGGAGCTTTCTGAAGATAAGGCCATTACGGCTCTCCTTTAGGCGTCCACCTCGGGATAACGTCATTTAAATAACGAGGGTCAGCATGTTGTAAAAAAAATTGAAAAAAAAACGGAGGACCCTGCCGCGAAGTGGCCATTACGGCTCGCCTTTAGGTGTCCTCGGGATAGCGTCATTTAAAGAACGAGGGTCAGCACGTCGAAAAAAAAATCGGAAAAAAATCGGAGGAGCCTACTGAAGATGAGGCCATTACGACTCACCTTTAGGTGTCCTCCTCGGGATAGCGTCATTTAAACAACGAGGGTCAGCACGTCGTAAAAAAAATCGGAATAGAAAACTGGAGGAGCCTGCCGCAAATGAGGCCATTATGGCTCGCCTTTAGGTGTCCTCCTCAGGATAGCGTCATTTAAAGAATTAGGGTCAGAACGTAGTGAAAAAAAAAACCGAAAAAAAATTCGGAGGAGCCTGCCGAAGATGAGCCCATTACGGCTCGCCTTAAGTGTCTTCCTCGGGATAGTGTCGTATAAAGAACGAGGGAAGCACGACGTAAAAAAACGAAAAAAAACTGGAGGAGCTTTTTGAAGATAAGGCCATTACGGCTCTCCTTTAGGCATCCAACTCGGGATAGCGTCATTTAAAGAACGAGGGTCAGCACGTCGTAAAAAAAAACCGAAAAAAATTTGGAGGAGCCTGCCGAAGATGAGGCCATTACGGCTCGCCTTTAGGTGTCCTCCTTGTGATAGCGTCATTTAAAGAACGAGGGTCAGCACGACGTAAAAAAAACTAGAAAAAAAAACCGGAGGAGCCTGTTGCAGATGAGGCCATTACGGCTAGCCTTTACGTGTCCTCCTCGGGATTGCATCATTTAAAGAACGAGGGTCAGCACGACGTAAAAAATGGAAAAAAATCGGAGGAGCTTGCCGAAGATGAGGCCGTTACGGGTCACCTTTAGGTGTCCTCCTCGGGATAGCGTCATTGAAAGAACGAGGGTCAGCATGATGTAAAAAAAAGGAAAAAAAAATCGGAGGAGCCTACCGAAAATGAGGCCATTACGGCTCGCCTTTAGGTGTCCTCCTCAGGATAGCGTCATTTAAAGAGCGAGGGTCAGCACGTAAAAAAAAAAACCGGAGGAACCTACTGAAGATGAGGACATTACGGGTCGCCTTTAAGTGTTTTCCTCGGGATAGCGTCATTGAAAGAGCGAGGGTCTGCACGACGTAAAAAAAAAAACCAGAAAAACAAAGGAGGAGCCTACCGAAGATGAGGCCATTACGGCTCGCCTTTAGGTGTCCTCCTCGGGATAGCGTCATTTAAAGAACGAGGGTCAGCACGATGTAAAAAAGCCACCGGAAAAAAGAAATCGGAGGAGCCTGCCGAAGATGAGGCCAATACGGCTCGCCTTTAGGTGTCCTCCTCGGGATAGTGTCATTTAAAGAACGAGAGGCAACACGACGTACAAAAAAACTGGAAAACAAACCAAAGGAGCCTGCTGAAGAATAGGCCATTACGGCTCACCTTTACGTGTCCTCCTCGGGATAGCATCATTTAAAGAACGAGGGTCAGCACGTCGTAAAAAAAATCGGAAAAGAAAACCGGAGGAGCCTGCCGCAGATGGGGCCATTACGGCTCGCCTTTAGGTGTCCTCCTCAGGATAGCGTCATTTAAAGAATTAGGGTCAGCACGTAGTGAAAAAAAAAACCAAAAAAAAAAATCGGAGGAGCCGGCCGAAGATGAGGCCACTACGACTCGCCTTTAGGTGTCCTCCCCGCGATAGTGTCATTTAAAGATCGAGGGGCAGCACGACGTAAAAAAACGAAAAAAAAAACGGAGGAGCCTGCTGAAGATGAGGCCATTACGGCTCGCCTTTAGACGTCCTCCTCAGAATAGCGTCATTTAAAGAACGAGGCTCAGCACGTAGTAAAAAAAATCGAAAAAAAAAACTAGAGGAGCCTGCCAAAGATGTGGCCATTAAGGCTTGCCTTTAGGTGTCCTCGGGATAGCGTCATTTAAAGAACGAGGGTCAGCACGACGTAAAAAAATTGAAAAAAAACCGGAGGAGCCTGCCGACAATGAGTCCATTACGGCTCGCCTTTAGGTGTCCTCCTTGTGATAGCGTCATTTAAAGAACGAGGGTCAGCAAGACGTAAAAAAAAACCAGAAAAGAAAATCGGAGGAGCCTGTTGCATATGAGGCCATTACGGCTCGCCTTTACGTGTCCTCCTCGGGATAGCGTCATTTAAAGAACGAGGGTCAGCATGATGTAAAAAAAAAACGAGAAAAAAATCCGGAGGAGCCTGCCAAAAATGAGGCCATTACGGATAGCCTTTAGGTATCCTCCTCGGGATAGCGTCATTTAAAGAGAGATGGTCAGCACGTAGTAAAAACAACCAGAAGAGCCTGCCGAAAATAAGGCCATTACAGCTCGCCTTTAGGTGTTCTCCTCGGGATAGCGTCATTTAAAGAGCGAGGGTCTGCACGACGTAAAAAAAACCATAAAAAAACCAGAGGAGCCTGCCGAAGATGAGGCCATTACGCCTTGCCTTTACGTGTACTCCTCGGGATAGCGTCAATTAAAAGACGAGGGTCAGCACGACGTAAAAAAAACCGGAAAACAAACCGGAGGAGACTGCTGAAGATGACGCCATTATGGCTCACCTTTAGGTGTCCTCCTCGGGATAGCGTCATTTAAAGAACGAGGGTCAGCACATCGTAAAAAAAAATCGTAAAAGAAAATCGGAGGAGCCTGCCGCAGATGAGGCCATTACGGCTCGCCTTTAGGTGTCCTCCTCAGGATAGCGTCATTTAAAGAATTAGGGTTAGCACGTAGTGAAAAAAATAACCAGAAAAAAATTCGGAGGAGCCTGCCGAAGATGAGGCCATTACGGCTCGCCTTTAAAGAACGAGGGACAGCACGACGTAAAAAAAATAAAAAAAAACGGAGGAGCATGCTGAAGATGAGGCCATTATGGCTCACCTTTAAGCATTCTCCTCGGGATAGCGTCATTTAAAGAACGAGGGTCAGCACGTCGTAAAAAAAATCGGAAAAAACCCGGAGGAGCCTGCCGAAGATGTGGCCATTACGGCTCGCCTTTAGGTGTCCTCGGGATAGCATCATTTAAAGAACGAGGGTCAGCACGACATAAAAAAAACCGGAAAAAAAATCGGAGAAGCCTGCCGAAGGTGAGGCCATTACGGCTCGCCTTTATGTGTCCTCCTCGTGATAGCGTCATTTAAAGAACGAAGGTCAGCACGACGTAAAAAAAACGAAAAAGAAAACCGGAGGAGCTTGTTGCAGAAGAGGCCATTACGGCTCGCCTTTACGTGTCCTCATCGGGATTGAGTCATTTAAAGAACGAAGGTCAGCACGACGTAAAAAAAAATGAAAAAGAAAACCGGAGGAGCCTGCCGAAGATGAGGCCGTTACGGGTCGCCTTTAGGTGTCCTCCTCGGGATAGCGTCATTTAAAGAACAAGGGTCAGCATGATGTAAAAAAATGAGAATAAAAAACCGGAGGAGCCTGCCGAAGATGAGGCCATTACGGCTAGCATTTAGGTGTTCTCCTCAGGATAGCGTCAATTAAAGGACGAGGCTCAGCACGACGTAAAAAAAACCAGAAAACAAACCGGAGGAGCCTGCTGAAGATGAGGCCATTACGGCTCACCTTTAGGTGTCCTCCTCGGGATAGCGTCATTTAAAGAACGAGGGTCAACACGTCGTAACAAAAAATCGGAAAAGAAAATCGGAGGAGCCTGCCGCAGAGGAGGCCATTACGGCTCACCTTTAGGTGTCCTCCTCAGGATAGCGTCATTTAAAGAATTCGGGTCAGCACGTAGTGAAAAAAATAACCGGAAAAAAATTCGGAGGAGCCTACCGAAGATGAGGCTATTACGGCTCGCCTTTAGGTGTCCTCCTCGGGATAGTGTCATTTAAAGAACGAGGGACAGCACGACGTAAAAAAAAAGGAAAAAAAAAACGGAGGAGCCTGCTGAAGGTGAGGCCATTACGGCTCGCCTTTAGGCGTCCTCCTCGAGATAGCGTCATTTAAAGAACGAGGGTCAGCACGTCGTAAAAAAATCAGAAAAAAAACTAGAGGAGCCTGCCGAAGATGAGGCCGTTACGGGTCACCTTTAGATGTCCTTCTCGTGATAGCATCATTTAGAGAACGAGGGTCAGCACGACGTAACAAAAAAGAAAAAGAAAACCGGTGGAGCCTGTTGCAGATGAGGCCATTACGGCTCGCCTTTACGTGTCCTCCTCGGGATTGCGTCATTTAAAGAACGAAGGTGAACACGACGAAAAAAAATGTAAAAAAAAACCGGAGGAGCCTGCCGAAGATGAGGCCGTTATGGGTCACCTTTAGGTGTCCTCCTCGGGATAGCGTCATTTAAAGAACGAGGGTCAGCATGATGTAAAAAAAATGAGAAAAAAAAACCGGAGGAGCCTGCCAAAGATGAGGCCATTACGGCTAGCCTTTAGGTGTCCTCCTCGGGATAGCGTCATTTAAAGAGCGAGGGTCAGCACGTAGTAAAAAAAAACCGGAGGAGCCTGCTGAAGATGAGGCCATTACGGCTTGCCTTTAGGGGTCCTCCTCGGGATAGCGTCAATTAAAGGACGAGGGTCAGCACGACGTAAAAAAAAAACCGGAAAACAAACCGGAGGAGCCTGCTGAAGATGTGGCCATTACGGCTCACCTTTAGGTGTCCTTTTCGGGATAGCGTCAATTAAAAGACGAGGGTCAGCACGACGTAAAAAAAAAACCAACAAAAAAATACCGGAGGAGCCTGCCAAAGATGAGGCCATTACGGCTCGCCTTTAGGCGTCCTCCTTGGGATAGCGTCATTTAAAGAACGAGGGTCAGCACGTCGAAAAAAAAATTTGAAAAAAACCGGAGGAGCCAGCCGAAGATATGGCCATTACGACTCGCCTTTAGGCGTCCTCCTTGGGATAGCGTCATTTAAAGAACGAGGGTCAGCACGTCGAAAAAAATCAGACAAAAATCGGAGGAGCCTCCTGAAGATGAGGCCATTACGGCTCACCTTTAGGTGTCCTCGTCGGGATAGCGTCATTTAAAGAACGAGGGTCAGCACGTCGTAAAAAAATCGGAATAGAAAACTGGAGGATCCTGCCGCAGATGAGGCCATTACGGCTCGCGTTTAGGTGTCCTCCTCAGATGAGCCTCCTGAAGATGAGCCCGTTATGGCTCGCCTTTAGGTGTCCTCCTCGGGATAGTGTCGTATAAAGAACGAGGGGCTGCACGACGTAAAAAAAACGAAAAAAAACTGGAGGAGCTTTCTGAAGATGAGGCCATTACGGCTCTCCTTTAGGCGTCCACCTCGGGATAACGTCATTTAAATAACGAGGGTCAGCATGTTGTAAAAAAAATTGAAAAAAAAACCGGAGGAGCCTGCCGCGAAGTGGCCATTACGGCTCGCCTTTAGGTGTCCTCGGGATAGCATCATTTAAAGAACGAGGGTCAGCACGTCGAAAAAAAAATCCGAAAAAAATCGGAGGAGCCTACTGAAGATGAGGCCATTACGGCTCACCTTTAGGTGTCCTCCTCGGGATAGCGTCATTTAAACAACGAGGGTCAGCACGTCGTAAAAAAAATCGGAATAGAAAACTGGAGGAGCCTGCCGCAAATGAGGCCATTATGGCTCGCCTTTAGGTGTCCTCCTCAGGATAGCGTCATTTAAAGAATTAGGGTCAGAACGTAGTGAAAAAAAAACCGGAAAAAATTCGGAGGAGCCTGCCGAAGATGAGCCCATTACGGCTCGCCTTAAGTGTCTTCCTCGGATAGTGTCGTATAAAGAACGAGGGGAAGCACGACGTAAAAAAACGAAAAAAAACTGGAGGAGCTTTTGAAGATAAGGCCATTACGGCTCTCCTTTAGGCGTCCAACTCGGGATAGCGTCATTTAAAGAACGAGGGTCAGCACGTCGTAAAAAAAACCCGAAAAAAAATTTGGAGGAGCCTGCCGAAGATGAGGCCATTACGGCTCGCCTTTAGGTGTCCTCCTTGTGATAGCGTCATTTAAAGAACGAGGGTCAGCACGACGTAAAAAAAACTAGAAAAAAAAACCGGAGGAGCCTGTTGCAGATGAGGCCATTACGGCTAGCCTTTACGTGTCCTCCTCGGGATTGCATCATTTAAAGAACGAGGGTCAGCACGACGTAAAAAAATGGAAAAAAATCGGAGGAGCTTGCCGAAGATGAGGCCGTTACGGGTCACCTTTAGGTGTCCTCCTCGGGATAGCGTCATTTAAAGAACGAGGGTCAGCATGATGTAAAAAAAAGGAAAAAAAAATCGGAGGAGCCTACTGAAAATGAGGCCATTACGGCTCGCCTTTAGGTGTCCTCCTCAGGATAGCGTCATTTAAAGAGCGAGGGTCAGCACGTAAAAAAAAAAACCGGAGGAACCTACTGAAGATGAGGACATTACGGGTCGCCTTTAAGTGTTTTCCTCGGGATAGCGTCATTGAAAGAGCGAGGGTCTGCACGACGTAAAAAAAAAACCAGAAAAACAAAGGAGGAGCCTGCCGAAGATGAGGCCATTACGACTCGCCTTTAGGTGTCCTCCTCGGGATAGCGTCATTTAAAGAACGAGGGTCAGCACGATGTAAAAAAGCCACCGGAAAAAAGAAATCGGAGGAGCCTGCCGAAGATGAGGCCAATACGGCTCGCCTTTAGGTGTCCTCCTCGGGATAGTGTCATTTAAAGAACGAGAGGCAACACGACGTACAAAAAAACTGGAAAACAAACCAAAGGAGCCTGCTGAAGAATAGGCCATTACGGCTCACCTTTACGTGTCCTCCTCGGGATAGCATCATTTAAAGAACGAGGGTCAGCACGTCGTAAAAAAAATCGGAAAAGAAAACCGGAGGAGCCTGCCGCAGATGGGGCCATTACGGCTCGCCTTTAGGTGTCCTTCTCAGGATAGCGTCATTTAAAGAATTAGGGTCAGCACGTAGTGAAAAAAAAAACCGAAAAAAAAATCGGAGGAACCGGCCGAAGATGAGGCCATTACGACTCGCCTTTAGGTGTCCTCCCCGCGATAGTGTCATTTAAAGATCGAGGGGCAGCACGACGTAAAAAAACGAAAAAAAAAACGGAGGAGCCTGCTGAAGATGAGGCCATTACGGCTCGCCTTTAGGCGTCCTCCTCAGAATAGCGTCATTTAAAGAACGAGGCTCAGCACGTAGTAAAAAAAATCGAAAAAAAAAAACTAGAGGAGCCTGCCAAAGATGTGGCCATTAAGGCTTGCCTTTAGGTGTCCTCGGGATAGCGTCATTTAAAGAACGAGGGTCAGCACGACGTAAAAAAATTGAAAAAAAACCGGAGGAGCCTGCCGACAATGAGTCCATTACGGCTCGCCTTTAGGTGTCCTCCTTGTGATAGCGTCATTTAAAGAACGAGGGTCAGCAAGACGTAAAAAAAAAACCAGAAAAGAAAATCGGAGGAGCCTGTTGCATATGAGGCCATTACGGCTCGCCTTTACGTGTCCTCCTCGGGATAGCGTCATTTAAAGAACGAGGGTCAGCATGATGTAAAAAAAAACGAGAAAAAAATCCGGAGGAGCCTACCAAAAATGAGGCCATTAAGGATAGCCTTTAGGTATCCTCCTCGGGATAGCGTCATTTAAAGAGAGATGGTCAGCACGTAGTAAAAACAACCAGAAGAGCTTGCCGAAAATAAGGCCATTACAGCTCGCCTTTAGGTGTTCTCCTCGGGATAGCGTCATTTAAAGAGCGAGGGTCTGCACGACGTAAAAAAAACCATAAAAAAACCGGAGGAGCCTGCCGAAGATGAGGCCATTACGCCTTGCCTTTACGTGTACTCCTCGGGATAGCGTCAATTAAAAGACGAGGGTCAGCACGACGTAAAAAAAACCGGAAAACAAACCGGAGGAGACTACTGAAGATGACGCCATTATGGCTCACCTTTAGGTGTCCTCCTCGGGATAGCGTCATTTAAAGAACGAGGGTCAGCACATCGTAAAAAAAAATCGTAAAAGAAAATCGGAGGAGCCTGCCGCAGATGAGGCCATTACGGCTCGCCTTTAGGTGTCCTCCTCAGGATAGCGTCATTTAAAGAATTAGGGTTAGCACGTAGTGAAAAAAATAACCAGAAAAAAATTCGGAGGAGCCTGCCGAAGATGAGGCCATTACGGCTCGCCTTTAAAGAACGAGGGACAGCACGACGTAAAAAAAATAAAAAAAAACCGGAGGAGCATGCTGAAGATGAGGCCATTATGGCTCACCTTTAAGCATTCTCCTCGGGATAGCGTCATTTAAAGAACGAGGGTCAGCACGTCGTAAAAAAAATCGGAAAAAACCCGGAGGAGCCTGCCGAAGATGTGGCCATTACGGCTCGCCTTTAGGTGTCCTCGGGATAGCATCATTTAAAGAACGAGGGTCAGCACGACATAAAAAAAACCGGAAAAAAAAATCGGAGAAGCCTGCCGAAGGTGAGGCCATTACGGCTCGCCTTTATGTGTCCTCCTCGTGATAGCGTCATTTAAAGAACGAAGGTCAGCACGACGTAAAAAAAAACGAAAAAGAAAACCGGAGGAGCTTGTTGCAGAAGAGGCCATTACGGCTCGCCTTTACGTGTCCTCATTGGGATTGAGTCATTTAAAGAACGAAGGTCAGCACGACGTAAAAAAAAATGAAAAAGAAAACCGGAGGAGCCTGCCGAAGATGAGGCCGTTACGGGTCGCCTTTAGGTGTCCTCCTCGGGATAGCGTCATTTAAAGAACAAGGGTCAGCATGATGTAAAAAAAATGAGAATAAAAAACCGGAGGAGCCTGCCGAAGATGAGGCCATTACGGCTAGCATTTAGGTGTTCTCCTCAGGATAGAGTCAATTAAAGGACGAGGCTCAGCACGACGTAAAAAAAACCAGAAAATAAACCGGAGGAGCCTACTGAAGATGAGGCCATCACGGCTCACCTTTAGGTGTCCTCCTCGGGATAGCGTCATTTAAAGAACGAGGGTCAACACGTCGTAACAAAAAATCGGAAAAGAAAATCGGAGGAGCCTGCCGCAGAGGAGGCATTACGGCTCACCTTTAGGTGTCCTCCTCAGGATAGCGTCATTTAAAGAATTCGGGTCAGCACGTAGTGAAAAAAATAACCGGAAAAAAATTCGGAGGAGCCTACCGAAGATGAGGCTATTACGGCTCGCCTTTAGGTGTCCTCCTCGGGATAGTGTCATTTAAAGAACGAGGGACAGCACGACGTAAAAAAAAAGGAAAAAAAAAACGGAGGAGCCTGCTGAAGATGAGGCCATTACGGCTCGCCTTTAGGCGTCCTCCTCGAGATAGCGTCATTTAAAGAACGAGGGTCAGCACGTCGTAAAAAAAATCAGAAAAAAAACTAGAGGAGCCTGCCGAAGATGAGGCCGTTACGGGTCACCTTTAGATGTCCTTCTCGTGATAGCGTCATTTAGAGAACGAAGGTCAGCACGACGTAACAAAAAAGAAAAAGAAAACCGGTGGAGCCTGTTGCAGATGAGGCCATTACGGCTCGCCTTTACGTGTCCTCCTCGGGATTGCGTCATTTAAAGAACGAAGGTGAACACGACGAAAAAAAATGTAAAAAAAACCGGAGGAGCCTGCCGAAGATGAGGCCGTTATGGGTCACCTTTAGGTGTCCTCCTCGGGATAGCGTCATTTAAAGAACGAGGGTCAGCATGATGTAAAAAAAATGAGAAAAAAAAACCGGAGGAGCCTGCCAAAGATGAGGCCATTACGGCTAGCCTTTAGGTGTCCTCCTCGGGATAGCGTCATTTAAAGAGCGAGGGTCAGCACGTAGTAAAAAAAAACCGGAGGAGCCTGTCGAAGATGAGGCCATTACGGCTTGCCTTTAGGTGTCCTCCTCGGGATAGCGTCAATTAAAGGACGAGGGCCAGCACGACGTAAAAAAAACCAAAAAACAAACTGGAGGAGCCTGCTGAAGATGAGGCCATTACGGCTCACATTTAGGTGTCCTCCTCGGGATAGCGTCATTTAAAGAACGAGGGTCAACACGTCGTAAAAAAAAAAATCGGAAAAGAAAATTGGAGGAGCCTGCCGCAGATGAGACCATTACGGCTCGCCTTTAGGTGTCCTCCTCAGGATAGCGTCATTTAAGGAATTAATGTAAGCACGTAGTGAAAAAAAAAACAGGAAAAAAATTCGGAATAGCCTGCCGAAGATGAGGCCATTAGGGCTTGCCTTTAGGTGTCCTCCTCGGGATAGTGTCATTTAAAGAACGAGGGACAGCACGAGGTAAAAAAAATGAAAAAAAACCGGAGGAGCCTGCCGAAGATGAGGCCATTACAGCTCGCCTTTAGGTGTTCTCCTCGGGATAGCGTCATTTAAAGAGCGAGGGTCTGCACGACGTAAAAAAAACAGAAAAAAACCGGAGGAGCCTGCCGAAGATGTGGCCATTACGGCTCGCCTTTAGGTGTCCTCGCGATAGCATCATTTAAAGAACGAGGGTCAGCACGACGTAAAAAAAAACCGGAAAAAAAAACTGTAGGAGCTTGCCGAAGATGAGGCCATTACGACTCGCCTTTAGGTGTCCTTCTTGTGATAGCGTCATTTAAAGAACGAGGGTCAGCACGACGTAAAAAAAAACAAAAAAGAAAACCGGAGGTGCCTGTTGTAGATGAGGCCAATACGGCTCGCCTTTACGTGTCCTCCTCGGGTTTGTGTCATTTAAAGAACGAGGGTAAGCACAACGTAAAAAAAATGGAAGAAAACCGGAGGAGCATGCCGAAGATGAGGCCGTTACGGGTCGCCTTTAGGTGTCCTCCTCGGGATAGCGTCATTTAAAGAACGAGGGTCAGCATGATGTAAAAAAAACGAAAAAAAAAAACCGGAGGAGCCTGTCGAAGATGAGGCCATTACGGCTTGCCTTTAGGCGTCCTCCTCGGGATAGCGTCATTTAAAGAGCGAGGGTCAGCACGTAGTAAAAAAACCGGAGGAGCCTACCGAAGATGAGGCCATTACGGCTAGCCTTTAGGTGTCCTCCTCGGGATAGCGTCAATTAAAGGACGAGGGTCAGCACGACGTAAAAAAAACCAATAAAAAAACCAGAGGAGCCTGCCAAAGATGAGGCCATTACGGTTCGCCTTTAGGTGTCCACTCCGGGATAGCGTCATTTAAAGAACGATGGTCGCACTACTTAAAAAAAAAAAAACCGGAGGAGCCTGCCGAGGATGAGGCCATTACGGCTCGCCTTTAGATGCCTTCCTCGTGATAACATGATTTAAAGAACGAGGGTCAGCACGACATAAAAAAAACGAAAAAGAAAACCGGAGGAGCCTGTTGCAGATGAGGCCATTACGGCTCGCCTTTACGTGTCCTCCTCGAGATTGCATCATTTAAAGAACGAGGGTCAGCATGACGAAAAAATGGAAAAAAAACCGGAGGAGCCTGCCGAAGATGAGGCCGTTACGGTTACCTTTAGGTGTCCTCCTCGGGATAGCGTCATTTAAAGAACGAGGGTCAGCATGATGTAAAAAAAACGAGAAAAAAAAACCGGAGGAGCCTGCCGAAGATGAGGCCATTACGGCTAGCCTTTAGGTGTCCTCCTCGAAATAGCGTCATTTAAAGAGCGAGGGTCAGCACGTAGTAAAAAAAAACCGGAGAAGCCTGCCGAAGATGAGGCCATTACAGCTCGCCTTTAGGTGTTCTCCTCGGGATAGCGTCAATTAAAGGACGAAGGTCTGCACGACGTAAAAAAAAACAGAAAAAAATCGGAGGAGCCTGACGAAGATGAGGCCATTACGGCTTGCCTTTAGGTGTCCTCCTCGGGATAGCGTCTAGCGTCAATTAAAGGACGAGGGTCAGCACGATGTAAAAAAAAACCGGAAAAGAAACTGAGGAGCCTGCTGAAGATGAGGCCATTACGGCTCACCTTTAGGTGTCCTCCTCGGGATAGCGTCATTCAAAGAACGAGGGTCAACACGTCGTAAAAAAAATCGGAAAAAAAATCGGAGGAGCCTGCCGAGATGAGGCCATTACGGCTCGCTTTAGGTGTCCTCCTCAGGATAGCGTCATTTAAAGAATAATGTAAGCACGTAGTGAAAAAAACTGAAAAAAATTCGGAGGAGCTTGCCGAAGATGAGGCCATTAGGCTGCCTTTAGGTGTCCTCCTCGGGATAGTGTCATTTAAAGAACGAGGGCAGCACGACGTAAAAAAAATGAAAAAAAAACGGAGGAGCCTGCTGAAGATTAGGCCATTACGGCTCTCCTTTAGGCGTCCTCCTTGGATAGCGTCATTTAAAGAACGAGTCAGCACGTCGTAAAAAAAAATCGGAAAAAACCGGAGGAGCCTGCCGAAGATGTGGCCATTACGGCTCGCCTTTAGGTGTCCTCGGGATAGCGTCATTTAAAGAACGAGGGTCAGCACGACGTAAAAAAAACGGAAAAAAAAAAACCATAGGAGCTTGCTGAAGATGAGGCCATTACGACTCGCCTTTAGGTGTCCTTCTTGTGATAGCGTCATTTAAAGAACGAGGGTCAGCATGACGTAAAAAAAACGAAAAAGAAAACCGGAGGAGCCTGTTGCAGATGAGGCCAATACGGCTCGCTTTACGTGTCCTCCTCGGGTTTGTGTCATTTAAAGAACGAGGGTAAGCACAACGTAAAAAAAATGGAAAAAAAACCGGAGGAGCATGCCGAAGATGAGGCCGTTACGGGTCGCCTTTAGGTGTCCTCCTCGGGATAGCGTCATTTAAAGAACGAGGGTCAGCATGATGTAAAAAAAAACGAGAAAAAAACCGGAGGAGCCTGCCGAAGATGAGGCCATTAAGGCTAGCCTTTAGGTGTCCTCCTCGGGATAGCGTCATTTAAAGAACGAGGGTCAGCACGTAGTAAAAAAAAACCGGAGGAGCCTGACGAAGATGAGGCCATTACAGCTCGCCTTTAGGTGTTCTCCTCGGGATAGCGTCATTTAAAGACGAGGGTCTGCACGACGTAAAAAAAAACAGAAAAAAATCGGAGGAGCCTGTCGAAATGAGGCCATTACGGCTTTTCTTTAGGTGTCCTCCTCGGGATAGCGTCAATTAAAGGACGAGGGTCAGCTCGATGTAAAAAAAAAACCGGAAAAAAACTGGAGGAGCCTGCTGAAGATGAGGCCATTACGGCTCACCTTTAGGTGTCCTCCTCGGGATAGCGTCATTTAAAGAACGAGGGTCACACGTCGTAAAAAAAAATTGGAAAAGAAAACGAGGAGCCTGCCGCAGATGAGGCATTACGGCTCGCCTTTAGGTGTCCTCCTCAGGATAGCGTCATTTAAAGAATTAATGTAAGCACGTAGTGAAAAAAAACCGGAAAAAAACGGAGGAGCCTGCCGAAGATGAGGCCATTAGGCTGCCTTTAGGTGTCCTCCTCGGATAGTGTCATTTAAAGAACGAGGGCAGCACGACGTAAAAAAAAAAAAAAAAAACCGGAAGAGCCTGCTGAAGATAGGCCATTACGGCTCTCCTTTAGGCGTCCTCCTTGGATAGCGTCATTTAAAGAACGTGTTCAGCACGTCGTAAAAAAAATGAAAAAAACCGGAGGAGCCTGCCGAAGATGAGGCCATTACGGCTCGCCTTTAGGTGTCCTCGGAAAGCGTCATTTAAAGAACGAGGGTCAGCACGACGTAAAAAAAACCGGAAAAAAAGCGGAGGAGCCTGCCGAAGATGAGGCCATTACGGCTCGCCTTTAGATGTCCTCCTCGTGATAGCGTCATTTAAAGAACGAGGGTCAGCACGACGTAAAAAAAAAAAAAGAAAACCGGAGGAGCCTGTTGCAGATGAGGCCATTACGGCTCGCCTTTACGTGTCCTCCTCAGGATTGCGTCATTTAAAGAACGAAGGTCAACACGACTAAAAAAAATGGAAAAAAAAAACCGGAGGAGCCTGCGGAAGATGAGGCCGTTACGGTCACCTTTAGGTGTCCTCCTCGGGATAGCGTCATTTAAAGAACGAGGGTCAGCATGATGTAAAAAAAACGAGAAAAAAAAACCGGAGGAGCCTTTCAAAGATGAGGCCATTACGGCCAGCCTTTAGGTGTCCTCCTCGGGATAGCGTCATTTAAAGAGCGAGGGTCAACACGTAGTAAAAAAAAACCGGAGGAGCCTGCCGAAGATGAGGCCATTACAGCTCGCCTTTAGGTGTTCTCCTCGGGATAGCGTCATTTAAAGAGCGAGGGTCTGCATGACGTAAAAAAAAACAGAAAAAAACCGGAGGAGCCTGTCGAAGATGAGGCCATTACGGCTTGCCTTTAGGTGTCCTCCTCGGGATAGCGTCAATTAAAGGACGAGGGCCAACACGACGTAAAAAAAACCAGAAAACAAACTGGAGGAGCCTGCTGAAGATGAGGCCATTACGGCTCACATTTAGGTGTCCTCCTCGGGATAGCGTCATTTAAAGAACGAGGGTCAACACGTCGTAAATAAAAATTGGAAAAGAAAATCGGAGGAGCCTGCCGCAGATGAGGCCATTACGGCTCGCCTTTAGGTGTCCTCCTCAGGATAGCGTCATTTAAAGAATTAATGTAAGCACGTAGTGAAAAAAAAACCGGAAAAAAATTCGGAGAAGCCTACCGAAGATGAGGCCATTAGGGCTTGCCTTTAGGTGTCCTCCTACGGATAGTGTCATTTAAAGAACGAGGGGCAGCACGACGTAAAAAAAATGAAAAAAAAAACCGGAGGAGCCTGCTGAAGATTAGGCCATTACGGCTCTCCTTTAGGCGTCCTCCTTGGGATAGCGTCATTTAAAGAACGAGTTTCAGCACGTCGTAAAAAAAATCGGAAAAAAATCGGAGGAGCCTGCCGAAGATGTGGCCATTACGGCTCGCCTTTAGGTGTCCTCGGGATAGCGTCATTTAAAGAACGAGGGTCAGCGCGACGTAAAAAAAAAACCGGAAAAAAAAAAAACGTAGGAGCTTGCCGAAGATGAGGCCATTACGACTCGCCTTTAGGTGTCCTTCTGTGATAGCGTCATTTAAAGGACGAGGGTCAGCACGACGTAAAAAAAACAAAAAGAAAACCGGAGGAGCCTGTTGCAGATGAGGCCATACGGCTCGCCTTTACGTGTCCTCCTCGGGTTGTGTCATTTAAAGAACGAGGGTAAGCACAACGTAAAAAAATGGAAAAAAACCGGAGGAGCATGCCGAAGATGAGGCCGTTACGGGTCGCCTTTAGGTGTCCTCCTGGGATAGCGTCATTTAAAGAACGAGGGTCAGCATGATGTAAAAAAAACGAGAAAAAAAAACCAGAGGAGCCTGCCGAAGATGAGGCCATTACGGCTAGCCTTTAGGTCTCCTCCTCGGGATAGCGTCATTTAAAGAGCGAGGGTCAGCACGTAGTAAAAAAAAACCGGAGGAGCCTGCCGAAGATGAGGCCATTACAGCTCGCCTTTAGGTGTTCTCCTCGGGATAGCGTCATTTAAAGACGAGGGTCTGCACGACGTAAAAAAAAACAGAAAAAAATCGGAGGAGCCTGTCGAAGATGAGGCCATTACGGCTTGCCTTTAGGTGTCCTCCTCGGGATAGCGTCATTTAAAGGACGAGGGTCAGCACGATGTAAAAAAAACGAAAAAAAAACTGGAGGAGCCTGCTGAAGATGAGGCCATTACGGCTCTCTTTAGGTGTCCTCCTCGGGATAGCGTCATTTAAAGAACGAGGGTCAACACGTCGTAAAAAAAAATCGGAAAAGAAAATCGGAGGAGCCTGCTGAGATGAGGCCATTACGGCTCGCCTTTAGGTGTCCTCCTCAGGATAGCGTCATTTAAAGAATTAATGTAAGCACGTAGTGAAAAAAAACCGGAAAAAAATTCGGAGGAGCCTGCCGAAGATGAGGCCATTAGGCTTGCCTTTAGGTGTCCTCCTCGGGATAGTGTCATTTAAAGAACGAGGGCAGCAGACGTAAAAAAAATGAAAAAAAAAAACCGGAAGAGCCTGCTGAAGATTAGGCCATTACGGCTCTCCTTTAGGCGTCCTCCTTGGGATAGCGTCATTTAAAGAACGAGTTTCAGCACGTCGTAAAAAAATTGGAAAAAAACCGGAGGAGCCTGCCGAAGATGTGGCCATTACGGCTCGCCTTTAGGTGTCCTCGGGATAGCGTCATTTAAAGAACGAGGGTCAGGCGACGTAAAAAAAACCGGAAAAAAAAAACCGTAGGAGCCTGCCGAAGATGAGGCCATTACGCTCGCCTTTAGGTGTCCTTCTTGTGATAGCGTCATTTAAAGGACGAGGGTCAGCACGACGTAAAAAAACAAAAAAGAAAACCGGAGGAGCCTGTGCAGATGAGGCCATACGGCTCGCCTTTACGTGTCCTCCTCGGGTTGTGTCATTTAAAGAACGAGGGTAAGCACAACGTAAAAAAATGGAAAAAAACCGGAGGAGCATGCCGAAGATGAGGCCGTTACGGGTCGCCTTTAGGTGTCCTCCTTGGGATAGCGTCATTTAAAGAACGAGGGTCAGCATGATGTAAAAAAAAACGAGAAAAAAAACCAGAGGAGCCTGCCGAAGATGAGGCCATTACGGCTAGCCTTTAGGTCTCCTCCTCGGGATAGCGTCATTTAAAGAGCGAGGGTCAGCACGTAGTAAAAAAAAAACCGGAGGAGCCTGCCGAAGATGAGGCCATTACGCTCGCCTTTAGGTGTTCTCCTCGGGATAGCGTCATTTAAAGACGAGGGTCTGCACGACGTAAAAAAAACAGAAAAAAATCGAGGAGCCTGTCGAAGATGAGGCCATTACGGCTTGCCTTTAGGTGTCCTCCTCGGGATAGCGTCATTAAAGGACGAGGGTCAGCACGATGTAAAAAAAACCGAAAAAAAACTGGAGGAGCCTGCTGAAGATGAGCCATTACGGCTCACTTTAGGTGTCCTCCTCGGGATAGCGTCATTTAAAGAACGAGGGTCACACGTCGTAAAAAAAACGGAAAAAAATCGGAGGAGCCTGCTGCAGATGAGGCCATTACGGCTCGCCTTTAGGTGTCCTCCTCAGGATAGCGTCATTTAAAGAATAAGTAAGCACGTAGTGAAAAAAAACCGGAAAAAAATTCGGAGGAGCCTGCCGAAGATGAGGCCATTAGGGCTTGCCTTTAGGTGTCCTCCTCGGGATAGTGTCATTTAAAGAACGAGGGCAGCACGACGTAAAAAAAAACGGAAAAAAAAACCGAGGAGCTGCCGAAGATGAGGCCATTACGACTCGCCTTTAGGTGTCCTCCTTGGATAGCGTCATTTAAAGAACGAGGGTCAGCACGACGTAAAAAAAACGAAAAAAAAACCGGAGGAGCCTGTGCAGATGAGGCCATACGGCTCGCCTTTAGTGTCCTCCTCGGTTGTGTCATTTAAAGAACGAGGGTAAGACAACGTAAAAAAATGGAAAAAAACCGGAGGAGCTGCCGAAGATGAGGCCTTACGGCTCGCCTTTAGGTGTCCTCCTCGGGATAGCGTCATTTAAAGAACGAGGGTCAGCATGATGTAAAAAAAATGAAAAAAAAACCGGAGGAGCCTGTCGAAGATGAGGCCATTACGGCTAGCCTTTAGGGTCCTCCTCGGATAGCATCATTTAAAGACAAGGGTCGCACGTAGTAAAAAAAAACCGGAGGAGCTACCGAAGATGAGGCCATTACGGCTAGCCTTTAGGTGTCCTCCTCGGGATAGCGTCATTAAAGACGAGGGTCAGCACGAGTAAAAAAAACCAATAAAAAAACCGGAGGAGCCTGCCGAAGATGAGGCCATTACGGCTCGCCTTTAGGTGTCCTCCTCGGGATAGCGTCATTTAAAGAACGAGGGTAAGCAGATGTAAAAAAAACGAGAAAAAAAAACTGGAGGAGCCTGCCGAAGATGAGGCCATTACGGCTGCCTTTAGGTGTCCTCCTCGGGATAGCGTCATTTAAAGACGAGGGTCAGCACGTAGTACAAAAAAACCAGAGGAGCCTGCCAAGATGAGGCCATTACGCTCGCCTTTAGGTGTCTCCTCGGGATAGCGTCATTTAAAGAACGAGGGTCGCACGACGTAAAAAAAACAGAAAAAAACCGGAGGAGCCTGCCGAAGATGAGGCCATTACGGCTGCCTTTAGGTGTCCTCCTCGGATAGCGTCATTAAAGAACGAAGGTCAGCACGAGTAAAAAAAACAGAAAAAAATCGGAGGAGCCTGCGAAGATGAGGCCATTACGGCTTGCCTTTAGGTGTCCTCCTCGGGATAGCGTCATTAAAGGACGAGGGTTAGCACGATGTAAAAAAAACGGAAAAAAACCGGAGGAGCCTGCTGAAGATGAGGCCATTACGGCTCACCTTTAGGTGTCCTCCTCGGGATAGCGTCATTTAAAGAACGAGGGTCAACACGTCGTAAAAAAAATCGGAAAAAAAACGGAGGAGCCTGCCGAGATGAGGCCATTACGGCTCGCCTTTAGGTGTCCTCCTCAGGATAGCGTCATTTAAAGAAAAGTAAGCACGTATGAAAAAAAACGGAAAAAAAACGGAGGAGCTGCCGAAGATGAGGCCATTAGGGCTGCCTTTAGGTGTCCTCCTCGGGATAGGTCATTTAAAGAACGAGGGCAGCACGACGTAAAAAAAATGAAAAAAAACCGGAGGAGCCTGCTGAAGATGAGGCCATTACGGCTCTCCTTTAGGCGTCCTCCTCGGGATAGCGTCATTTAAAGAACGAGGTCAGCACGTCGTAAAAAAAATCGGAAAAAACCGGAGGAGCCTGCCGAAGATGAGGCCATTACGGCTCGCCTTTAGGTGTCCTCGGGATAGCGTCATTTAAAGAACGAGGGTCAGCACGAGTAAAAAAAAACGAAAAAAAACCGGAGGAGCCTGGAAGATGAGGCCATACGGCTCGCTTTAGTGTCCTCTCGGGTGGTCATTTAAAGAACGAGGGCACAACGTAAAAAAAAAAAAAAAACCGGAGGAGCATGCCGAAGATGAGGCCGTTACGGGTCGCCTTTAGGTGTCCTCCTCGGGATAGCGTCATTTAAAGAACGAGGGTCAGCATGATGTAAAAAAAACGAAAAAAAAACCGGAGGAGCCTGCCGAAGATGAGGCCATTACGGCTAGCCTTTAGGTGTCCTCCTCGGGATAGCGTCATTTAAAGACGAGGGTCAGCACATAGTAAAAAAAAAACGGAGGAGCCTGCCGAAGATGAGGCCATTACAGCTCGCCTTTAGGTGTTCTCCTCGGGATAGCGTCATTTAAAGAGCGAGGGTCTGCACGACGTAAAAAAAAACAGAAAAAAATCGGAGGAGCCTGTCGAAGATGAGGCCATTACGGCTTGCCTTTAGGTGTCCTCCTCGGGATAGCGTCAATTAAAGGACGAGGGTCAGCACGATGTAAAAAAAACCGAAAAAAAACTGGAGGAGCCTGCTGAAGATGAGCCATTACGGCTCACTTTAGGTGTCCTCCTCGGGATAGCGTCATTTAAAGAACGAGGGTCAACACGTGTAAAAAAAATCGAAAAGAAAATCGGAGGAGCCTGCTGCAGATGAGGCCATTACGGCTCGCCTTTAGGTGTCCTCCTCAGGATAGCGTCATTTAAAGAATTAATGTAAGCACGTAGTGAAAAAAAACCGGAAAAAAATCGGAGGAGCCTGCCGAAGATGAGGCCATTAGGGCTGCCTTTAGGTGTCCTCCTCGGGATAGTGTCATTTAAAGAACGAGGGGCAGCACGACGTAAAAAAAAACGGAAAAAAAAAACCGAGGAGCTTGCGAAGATGAGGCCATTACGGCTCGCCTTTAGGTGTCCTTCTTGGATAGCGTCATTTAAAGAACGAGGGTCAGCACGACGTAAAAAAAACGAAAAAAAACCGGAGGAGCCTGTGCAGATGAGGCCAAGACGGCTCGCCTTTACGTGTCCTCCTCGGGTTGTGTCATTTAAAGAACGAGGGTAAGCACACGTAAAAAAAATGGAAAAAAAACCGGAGGAGCTGCCGAAGATGAGGCCGTTACGGTCGCCTTTAGGTGTCCTCCTCGGGATAGCGTCATTTAAAGAACGAGGGTCAGCATGATGTAAAAAAAATGAAAAAAAAAACCGGAGGAGCCTGTCGAAGATGAGGCCATTACGGCTAGCCTTTAGGGTCCTCCTCGGGATAGCGTCATTTAAAGAGCAAGGGTCTGCACGTAGTAAAAAAAACCGGAGGAGCTTACCGAAGATGAGGCCATTACGGCTAGCCTTTAGGTGTCCTCCTCGGGATAGCGTCATTAAAGGACGAGGGTCAGCACGAGGTAAAAAAAACCAATAAAAAAACCGGAGGAGCCTGCCGAAGATGAGGCCGTTACGGGTCGCCTTTAGGTGTCCTCCTCGGATAGCGTTATTTAAAGAACGAGGGTAGCATGTGTAAAAAAAACGAGAAAAAAAAACTGGAGGAGCCTGCGAAGATGAGGCCATTACGGCTAGCCTTTAGGTGTCCTCCTCGGGATAGCGTCATTTAAAGAGCGAGGGTCAGCACGTAGTAAAAAAAAACCAGAGGAGCCTGCCAAGATGAGGCCATTACAGCTCGCCTTTAGGTGTTCTCCTCGGGATAGCGTCATTTAAAGAGCGAGGTCGCACGACGTAAAAAAAACAGAAAAAAACAGAGGAGCCTGCCGAAGATGAGGCCATTACGGCTTGCCTTTAGGGGTCCTCCTCGGGATAGCGTCAATTAAAGGACGAAGGTCTGCACGACGTAAAAAAAAAAACAGAAAAAAATCGGAGGAGCCTGTCGAAGATGAGGCCATTACGGCTTGCCTTTAGGTGTCCTCCTCGGGATAGCTTCAATTAAAGGACGAGGGTTAGCACGATGTTAAAAAAAACCGGAAAAGAAACTGGAGGAGCCTGCTGAAGATGAGTCCATTACGGCTCACCTTTAGGTGTCCTCCTCGGGATAGCGTCATTTAAAGAACGAGGGTCAACACGTCGTAAAAAAAATCGGAAAAGAAAATCGGAGGAGCCTGCCGCAGATGAGGCCATTACGGCTCGCCTTTAGGTGTCCTCCTCAGGATAACGTCATTTAAAGAATTAATGTAAGCACGTAGTGAAAAAAAAACCGGAAAAAAATTCGGAGGAGCCTGCCGAAGATGAGGCCATTAGGGCTTGCCTTTAGGTGTCCTCCTCGGGATAGTGTCATTTAAAGAACGAGGGGCAGCACGACGTAAAAAAAATGAAAAAAAAACCGGAGGAGCCTGCTGAAGATTAGGCATTACGGCTCTCCTTTAGGCGTCCTCCTTGGGATAGCGTCATTTAAAGAACGAGTTCAGCACGTCGTAAAAAAAAATCGGAAAAAACCGGAGGAGCCTGCCGAAGATGTGGCCATTACGGCTCGCCTTTAGGTGTCCTCGGGATAGCGTCATTTAAAGAACGAGGGTCAGCACGACGTAAAAAAAAACGGAAAAAAAACCGGAGGAGCCTGTTGCAGATGAGGCCAATACGGCTCGCTTTTACGTGTCCTCCTCGGGTTTGTGTCATTTAAAGAACGAGGGAAAGCACAACGTAAAAAAAATGGAAAAAAACCGGAGGAGCATGCCGAAGATGAGGCCGTTACGGGTCGCCTTTAGGTGTCCTCCTCGGGATAGCGTCATTTAAAGAACGAGGGTCAGCATGATGTAAAAAAAACGAGAAAAAAAACCGGAGGAGCCTGCCGAAGATGAGGCCATTACGGCTAGCCTTTAGGTGTCCTCCTCGGGATAGCGTCATTTAAAGAGCGAGGGTCAGCACGTAGTAAAAAAAAAACGGAGGAGCCTGACGAAGATGAGGCCATTACAGCTCGCCTTTAGGTGTTCTCCTCGGGATAGCGTCATTTAAAGAGCGAGGGTCTGCACGACGTAAAAAAAAAACAGAAAAAAATCGGAGGAGCCTGTCGAAGATGAGGCCATTACGGCTTGCCTTTAGGTGTCCTCCTCGGGATAGCGTCAATTAAAGGACGAGGATCAGCACGATGTAAAAAAAAACTGGAAAACAAACTGGAGGAGCCTGCTGAAGATGAGGCCATTACGGCTCACCTTTAGGTGTCCTCCTCAGGATAGCGTCATTTAAAGAATTAATGTAAGCACGTAGTGAAAAAAAACCGGAAAAAAATTCGGAGGACCCTGCCGAAGATGAGGCCATTAGGGCTTGCCTTTAGGTGTCCTCCTCGGGATAGTGTCATTTAAAGAACGAGGGGCAGCACGACGTAAAAAAAATGAAAAAAAAAAACCGGAAGAGCCTGCTGAAGATTAGGCCATTACGGCTCTCCTTTAGGCGTCCTCCATGGGATAGCGTCATTTAAAGAACGAGTTTCAGCACGTCGTTAAAAAAAATTGGAAAAAAACCGGAGGAGCCTGCCGAAGATGAGGCCGTTACGGCTCGCCTTTAGGTGTCCTCGGGAAAGCGTCATTTAAAGAACGAGGGTCAGCACGACGTAAAAAAAAACCGGAAAAAAAAACCGGAGGAGCCTGCCGAAGATGAGGCCATTACGGCTCGCCTTTAGATGTCCTCCTCGTGATAGCGTCATTTAAAGAACGAGGGTCAGCACGACGTAAAAAAAATGAAAAAGAAAACCGGAGGAGCCTGTTGCAGATGAGGCCATTACGGCTCGCCTTTACGTGTCCTCCTCGGGATTGCGTCATTTAAAGAACGAAGGTCAACACGACTAAAAAAAATGGAAAAAAAAACCGGAGGAGCCTGCCGAAGATGAGGCCGTTACGGGTCACCTTTAGGTGTCCTCCTCGGGATAGCGTCATTTAAAGAACGAGGGTCAGCATGATGTAAAAAAAACGAGAAAAAAAAACCGGAGGAGCCTTCCAAAGATGAGGCCATTACGGCCAGCCTTTAGGTGTCCTCCTCGGGATAGCGTCATTTAAAGAGCGAGGGTCAACACGTAGTAAAAAAAACCGGAGGAGCCTGCCGAAGATGAGGCCATTACAGCTCGCCTTTAGGTGTTCTCCTCGGGATAGCGTCATTTAAAGAGCGAGGGTCTGCACGACGTAAAAAAAAAAGAAAAAAATCGGAGGAGCCTGTCGAAGATGAGGCCATTACGGCTTGCCTTTAGGTGTCCTCCTCGGGATAGCGTCAATTAAAGGACGAGAATCAGCACGACGTAAAAAAAACCGGAAAAAAAACTGGAGGAGCCTGCTGAAGATGATGCCATTACGGCTCATCTTTAGGTGTCCTCCTCGGGATAGCGTCATTTAAAGAACGAGGGTCAACACGTCGTAAAAAAAATCGGAAAAGAAAATCGGAGGAGCCTGCCGCAGATGAGGCCATTACGGCTCGCCTTTAGGTGTCCTCCTCAGGATAGCGTCATTTAAGGGATTAATGTAAGCACGTAGTGAAAAAAAAAACCGGAAAAAAATTCGGAGGAGCCTGCCAAAGATGAGGCCATTAGGGCTTGCCTTTAGGTGTCCTCCTCGAAAAAACGGACCGGAAGAGCTGCTGAAGATTAGGCCATTACGGCTCTCCTTTAGGCGTCCTCCTTGGGATAGCGTCATTTAAAGAACGAGTTTCAGCACGTCGTTAAAAAAAATTGGAAAAAAACCGGAGGAGCCTGCCGAAGATGTGGCCATTACGGCTCGCCTTTAGGTGTCCTCGGGATAGCGTCATTTAAAGAACGAGGGTCAGCACGACGTAAAAAAAACCGGAAAAAAAAAACCGTAGGAGCTTGCCGAAGATGAGGCCATTACGACTCGCCTTTAGGTGTCCTTCTTGTGATAGCGTCATTTAAAGAACGAGGGTCAGCACGACGTAAAAAAAACGAAAAAGAAAACCGGAGGAGCCTGTTGCAGATGAGGCCAATACGGCTCGCCTTTACGTGTCCTCCACGGGTTTGTGTCATTTAAAGAACGAGGGTAAGCACAACGAAAAAAAAATGGAAAAAAACCGGAGGAGCATGCCGAAGATGAGGCCGTTACGGGTCGCCTTTAGGTGTCCTCCTCGGGATAGCGTCGTTTAAAGAACGAGGGTCAGCATGATGTAAAAAAAACGAGAAAAAAAACCAGAGGAGCCTGCCGAAGATGAGGCCATTACGGCTAGCCTTTAGGTCTCCTCCTCGGGATAGCGTCATTTAAAGAGCGAGGGTCAGCACGTAGTAAAAAAAAACCGGAGGAGCCTGCCGAAGATGAGGCCATTACAGCTCGCCTTTAGGTGTTCTCCTCGGGATAGCGTCATTTAAAGAGCGAGGGTCTGCACGACGTAAAAAAAAACAGAAAAAATCGGAGGAGCCTGTCGAAGATGAGGCCATTACGGCTTGCCTTTAGGTGTCCTCCTCGGGATAGCGTCAATTAAAGGACGAGGGTCAGCACGACGTAAAAAAAACCAGAAAACAAACTGGAGGAGCCTGCTGAAGATGATGCCATTACGGCACATCTTTAGGTGTCCTCCTCGGGATAGCGTCATTTAAAGAATGAGGGTCAACACGTCGTAAAAAAAATCGGAAAAGAAAATCGGAGGAGCCTGCTGCAGATGAGGCCATTACGGCTCGCCTTTAGGTGTCCTCCTCAGGATAGCGTCATTTAAAGAATTAATGTAAGCACTAGTGAAAAAAAACCGGAAAAAAATTCGGAGGAGCCTGCCGAAGATGAGGCCATTAGGGCTTGCCTTTAGGTGTCCTCCTCGGGATAGTGTCATTTAAAGAACGAGGGGCAGCAGGACGTAAAAAAAATGAAAAAAAAAACCGGAAGAGCCTGCTGAAGATTAGGCCATTACGGCTCTCCTTTAGGCGTCCTCCTTGGGATAGCGTCATTTAAAGAACGAGTTTCAGCACGTCGTTAAAAAAAATTGGAAAAAAACCGGAGGAGCCTGCCGAAGATGTGGCCATTACGGCTCGCCTTTAGTTGTCCTCGGGATAGCGTCATTTAAAGAACGAGGGTCAGCACGACGTAAAAAAAAACCGGAAAAAAAAAAACCGTAGGAGCTTGCCGAAGATGAGGCCATTACGACTCGCCTTTAGGTGTCCTTCTTGTGATAGCGTCATTTAAAGAACGAGGGTCAGCACGACGTAAAAAAAACAAAAAAGAAAACCGGAGGAGCCTGTTGCAGATGAGGCCAATACGGCTCGCCTTTACGTGTCCTCCACGGGTTTGTGTCATTTAAAGAACGAGGGTAAGCACAACGTAAAAAAAATGGAAAAAAACCGGAGGAGCATGCCGAAGATGAGGCCGTTACGGGTCGCCTTTAGGTGTCCTCCTCGGGATAGCGTCATTTAAAGAACGAGGGTCAGCATGATGTAAAAAAAACGAGAAAAAAAACCAGAGGAGCCTGCCGAAGATGAGGCCATTACGGCTAGCCTTTAGGTCTCCTCCTCGGGATAGCGTCATTTAAAGAGCGAGGGTCAGCACGTAGTAAAAAAAAACCGGAGGAGCCTGCCGAAGATGAGGCCATTACAGCTCGCCTTTAGGTGTTCTCCTCGGGATAGCGTCATTTAAAGAGCGAGGGTCTGCACGACGTAAAAAAAAACAGAAAAAAATCGGAGGAGCCTGTCGAAGATGAGGCCATTACGGCTTGCCTTTAGGTGTCCTCCTCGGGATAGCGTCAATTAAAGGACGAGGGTCAGCACGACGTAAAAAAAACCAGAAAACAAACTGGAGGAGCCTGCTGAAGATGATGCCATTACGGCACATCTTTAGGTGTCCTCCTCGGGATAGCGTCATTTAAAGAACGAGGGTCAACACGTCGTAAAAAAAAATCGGAAAAGAAAATCGGAGGAGCCTGCTGTAGATGAGGCCATTACGGCTCGCCTTTAGGTGTCCTCCTCAGGATAGCGTCATTTAAAGAATTAATGTAAGCACGTAGTGAAAAAAAACCGGAAAAAAATTCGGAGGAGCCTGCCGAAGATGAGGCCATTAGGGCTTGCCTTTAGGTGTCCTCCTCGGGATAGTGTCATTTAAAGAACGAGGGGCAGCAGGACGTAAAAAAAATGAAAAAAAAAACCGGAAGAGCCTGCTGAAGATTAGGCCATTACGGCTCTCCTTTAGGCGTCCTCCTTGGATAGCGTCATTTAAAGAACGAGTTTCAGCACGTCGTTAAAAAAAATTGGAAAAAAACCGGAGGAGCCTGCCGAAGATGTGGCCATTACGGCTCGCCTTTAGGTGTCCTCGGGATAGCGTCATTTAAAGAACGAGGGTCACACGACGTAAAAAAAAACCGGAAAAAAAAAACCGTAGGAGCTTGCCGAAGATGAGGCCATTACGACTCGCCTTTAGGTGTCCTTCTTGTGATAGCGTCATTTAAAGAACGAGGGTCAGCACGACGTAAAAAAAACAAAAAAGAAAACCGGAGGAGCCTGTTGCAGATGAGGCCAATACGGCTCGCCTTTACGTGTCCTCCTCGGGTTTGTGTCATTTAAAGAACGAGGGTAAGCACAACGTAAAAAAAATGGAAAAAAACCGGAGGAGCATGCCGAAGATGAGGCCGTTACGGGTCGCCTTTAGGTGTCCTCCTCGGGATAGCGTCATTTAAAGAACGAGGGTCAGCATGATGTAAAAAAAACGAGAAAAAAAACCAGAGGAGCCTGCCGAAGATGAGGCCATTACGGCTAGCCTTTAGGTCTCCTCCTCGGGATAGCGTCATTTAAAGAGCGAGGGTCAGCACGTAGTAAAAAAAAACCGGAGGAGCCTGCCGAAGATGAGGCCATTACAGCTCGCCTTTAGGTGTTCTCCTCGGGATAGCGTCATTTAAAGAGCGAGGGTCTGCAGGACGTAAAAAAAAACAGAAAAAAATCGGAGGAGCCTGTCGAAGATGAGGCCATTACGGCTTGCCTTTAGGTGTCCTCCTCGGGAGCGTCAATTAAAGGATGAGGGTCAGCACGACGTAAAAAAAATCGGAAAACAAACTGGAGGAGCCTGCTGAAGATGATGCCATTACGGCACATATTTAGGTGTCCTCTCGGGATAGCGTCATTTAAAGAACGAGGGTCAACACGTCGTAAAAAAAAATCGGAAAAGAAAATCGGAGGAGCCTGCTGCAGATGAGGCCATTACGGCTCGCCTTTAGGTGTCCTCCTCAGGATAGCGTCATTTAAAGAATTAATGTAAGCACGTAGTGAAAAAAAACCGGAAAAAAATTCGGAGGAGCCTGCCGAAGATGAGGCCATTAGGGCTTGCCTTTAGGTGTCCTCCTCGGGATAGTGTCATTTAAAGAACGAGGGGCAGCAGGACGTAAAAAAATTGAAAAAAAAAACCGGAAGAGCCTGCTGAAGATTAGGCCATTACGGCTCTCCTTTAGGCATCCTCCTTGGGATAGCGTCATTTAAAGAACGAGTTTCAGCAAGTCGTTAAAAAAAATTGGAAAAAAACCGGAGGAGCCTGCCGAAGATGTGGCCATTACGGCTCGCCTTTAGGTGTCCTCGGGATAGCGTCATTTAAAGAACGAGGGTCAGCACGACGTAAAAAAAAACCGGAAAAAAAAAACCGTAGGAGCTTGCCGAAGATGAGGCCATTACGACTCGCCTTTAGGTGTCCTTCTTGTGATAGCGTCATTTAAAGAACGAGGGTCAGCACGACGTAAAAAAAACAAAAAAGAAAACCGGAGGAGCCTGTTGCAGATGAGGCCAATACGGCTCGCCTTTACGTGTCCTCCTCGGGTTTGTGTCATTTAAAGAACGAGGGTAAGCACGATGTAAAAAAATGGAAAAAAACCGGAGGAGCATGCCGAAGATGAGGCCGTTACGGGTCGCCTTTAGGTGTCCTCCTCGGGATAGCGTCATTTAAAGAACGAGGGTCAGCATGATGTAAAAAAAACGAGAAAAAAAACCAGAGGAGCCTGCCGAAGATGAGGCCATTACGGCTAGCCTTTAGGTCTCCTCCTCGGGATAGCGTCATTTAAAGAGCGAGGGTCAGCACGTAGTAAAAAAAAACCGGAGGAGTCTGCCGAAGATGAGGCCATTACAGCTCCCCTTTAGGTGTTCTCCTCGGGATAGCGTCATTTAAAGAGCGAGGGTCTGCACGACGTAAAAAAAAACAGAAAAAAATCGGAGGAGCCTGTCGAAGATGAGGCCATTACGGCTTGCCTTTAGGTGTCCTCCTCGGGATAGCGTCAATTAAAGGACGAGGGTCAGCACGACGTAAAAAAAACCGGAAAACAAATTGGAGGAGCCTGCTGAAGATGATGCCATTACGGCTCATCTTTAGGTGTCCTCCTCGGGATAGCGTCATTTAAAGAACGAGGGTCAACACGTCGTAAAAAAAAATCGGAAAAGAAAATCGGAGGTGCCTGCTGCAGATGAGGCCATTACGGCTCGCCTTTAGGTGTCCTCCTCAGGATAGCGTCATTTAAAGAATTAATGTAAGCACGTAGTGAAAAAAAACCGGAAAAAAATTCGGAGGAGCCTGCCGAAGATGAGGCCATTAGGGCTTGCCTTTAGGTGTCCTCCTCGGGATAGTGTCATTTAAAGAACGAGGGGCAGCAGGACGTAAAAAAAATGAAAAAAAAAACCGGAAGAGCCTGCTGAAGATTAGGCCATTACGGCTCTCCTTTAGGCGTCCTCCTTGGGATAGCGTCATTTAAAGAACGAGTTTCAGCACGTCGTTAAAAAAAATTGGAAAAAAACCGGAGGAGCCTGCCGAAGATGTGGCCATTACGGCTCGCCTTTAGGTGTCCTCGGGATAGCGTCATTTAAAGAACGAGGTCAGCACGACGTAAAAAAAAACCGAAAAAAAAACCGTAGGAGCTTGCCGAAGATGAGGCCATTACGACTCGCCTTTAGGTGTCCTTCTTGTGATAGCGTCATTTAAAGAACGAGGGTCAGCACGACGTAAAAAAAACGAAAAAGAAAACCGGAGGAGCCTGTTGCAGATGAGGCCAATACGGCTCGCCTTTACGTGTCCTCCTCGGGTTTGTGTCATTTAAAGAACGAGGGTAAGTACAACGTAAAAAAATGGAAAAAAACCGGAGGAGCATGCCGAAGATGAGGCCGTTACGGGTCGCCTTTAGGTGTCCTCCTCGGGATAGCGTCATTTAAAGAACGAGGGTCAGCATGATGTAAAAAAAATGAAAAAAAAAACCGGAGGAGCCTGTCGAAGATGAGGCCATTACGGCTAGCCTTTAGGCGTCCTCCTCGGGATAGCATCATTTAAAGAGCAAGGGTCTGCACGTAGTAAAAAAAACCGGAGGAGCTTACCGAAGATAAGGCCATTACGGCTAGCCTTTAGGTGTCCTCCTCTGGATAGCGTCAATTAAAGGACGAGGGTCAGCACGAGGTAAAAAAAAAACCAATAAAAAAACCGGAGGAGCCTGCCAAAGATGAGGCCGTTACGGGTCGCCTTTAGGTGTCCTCCTCGGGATAGCGTCATTTAAAGAACGAGGGTAAGCATGATGTAAAAAAAACGAGAAAAAAAAACTGGAGGAGCCTGCCGAAGATGAGGCCATTACGGCTAGCCTTTAGGTGTCCTCCTCGGGATAGCGTCATTTAAAGAGCGAGGGTCAGCACGTAGTAAAAAAAACCAGAGGAGCCTGCCAAAGATGAGGCCATTACAGCTCGCCTTTAGGTGTTCTCCTCGGGATAGCGTCATTTAAAGAGCGAGAGTCTGCACGACGTAAAAAAAAAACCAGAAAAAAACCGGAGGAGCCTGCCGAAGTTGAGGCCATTACGGCTTGCCTTTAGGGTCCTCCTCGGGATAGCGTCAATTAAAGGACGAAGGTCAGCACGACGTAAAAAAAAACCGGAAAACAAACCGGAGGAGCCTGCTGAAGATGTGGCCATTACGGCTCACCTTTAGGTGTCCTCCTCGGGATAGCGTCAATTAAAGGACGAGGGTCAGCACGACGTAAAAAAAAACCAACAAAAAAACCGGAGGAGCCTGCCAAAGATGAGGCCATTACGGCTCGCCTTTAGGTGTCCACCCCGGTATAGAGTCATTTGAAGAACGATGGTCGGCACGACGTAAAAAAAAAACCGGAGGAACCTGCCGAAGATGAGACCATTACGGCTCGCCTTTAGATGTCCTCCTCGTGATAGCATCATTTAAAGAACGAGGGTCAGCACGACGTAAAAAAAATGAAAAAGAAAACCGGAGGAGCCTGTTGCAGATGAGGCCATTACGGCTCGCCTTTACGTGTCCTCCTCGAGATTGCGTCATTTAAAGAACGAGGGTCAGCACGACGAAAAAAAATGGAAAAAAAACCGGAGGAGCCTGCCGAAGATGATGCCGTTACGGGTCGCCTTTAGGTGTCCTCCTTGGGATAGCGTCATTTAAAGAACGAGGGTCAGCATGATGTAAAAAAAAACGAGAAAAAAAACTAGAGAGCCTGCCGAAGATGAGGCCATTATGGCTAGCCTTTAGGTGTCCTCCTCGAGATAGCGTCATTTAAAGAGCGAGGGTCAGCACGTAGTAAAAAAAACCGGAGGAGCCTGCCGAAGATGAGGCCATTACAGCTCGCCTTTAGGTGTTCTCCTCGGGATAACGTCATTTAAAGAGCGAGGGTCTGCACGACGTAAAAAAAACCAGAAAAAAACCGGAGGAGCCTGCCGAAGATGAGGCCATTACGGCTTGCCTGTAGGGGTCATCCTCGGGATAGCGTCAATTAAAGGACGAGGGTCAGCACGACGTAAAAAAAAACCGAAAAACAAACTGGAGGAGCCTGCTGAAGATGTGGCCATTACGGCTCACCTTTAGGTGTCCTCCTCGTGATAGCATCATTTAAAGAACGAGGGTCAGCACGACGTAAAAAAAATGAAAAAGAAAATCGGAGGAGCCTGTTGCAGATGAGGCCATTACGGCTCACCTTTACGTGTCCTCCTCGGGTTTGCGTCATTTAAAGAATGAGGGTCAGCACGACGTAAAAAAATGGAAAAAAAACCGGAGGAGTGATAAACCCCGTTTTGACGGCTTATCCTGTATTGATTTTAAGAGATTTTATCACCTTTTACCCACATTTATTCAATGAAATAGCATGGTTTTGTGATTGTCTCCTTATTTGTGCTTAGATGTGAAAACATGCTTTCAGATCCTTAATTTGATGGTTTTAATCCCCCTTTGATTCCATTAGATGCCTTGATATGTTTATTAGTGATTTCAGATTGAAAAGGCTAGGAATGGATCAAAGGAGTGAAGAGGAAAGCATGAAAAGTGGAGAAATCATGAAAAGTCAAAGAAGTTGAACTCGCCCATGGACACGCGCGCGCACCTGGCGCTTGCGCACACCTGCGAATCACCCCATGGACGCGTACGCGTGCTGTGCGCGTACGCGTCAGTGCTGGTTTATGATTTTTTAATGAAAACGTGACCAACGAATTCTCAAGGGTTGTGGGGCCCAATCCCAACCAACTTTGGCGCCAAAGATGCTATTTAAAGCCAAGGATTGAAGAGCAAAGGGGATTCCAATCATACACACTCATTAGGATTAGTTTAGAGTTAGTTTTTAGAGAGAGAAGCTCTCTCTTCTCTCTAGAATTAGGATTAGGATTAGGTTTAGTTCTGAGATCTAGGTTTTAATCTTTGCTTTCTTCCACTTCTATCTCTCAATTCTTTGTTGCTACATTCATCTTCTTCTATTGTTTTGTTATAATTTCCTCTATGTTATTCTTATATTTTGTTGTAGATCTAGTATTGTTCCTTCTATATTCTTCCAATTCAATAAGAGGTAATTCATAATAATTGTTCTTCTTTGCTTTTCTATTGTTGATCTCTTGCCTTTGTAGTTGTAGATTCCTTTAATTCTTGCAATTAATAATGTTTACTTCTATTGCACTCTATGTATTTGTTGAAATGCCTCTTCTAGATATAGTGTAGATTTTGTTCCTCTTGGCCTAGGTAGAGTAATTAGTGACACTTGAGTTATCTAATCCCTTTGTTGATTGATAATTGGAGAGATTGCTAATTGGTTTGGAGTGCACTAAAGCTAGTCTTTCCTTGGGAGTTGGCTAGGACTTGTGGCTCAAGTCAATTCATCAACTTGACTTTCCTTTAATTAGTAAGGGTTAACTAAGTGGTAGCAACGAACAATTCTCATCACAATTGAGAAGGATAACTAGGATAGGACTTCTAATTTTCATACCTTGCCAAGAGCCTTTTATAGTTGTTAGTTTATTTTCATTGCCATTTACTTTTCATGCTTCTTATCCAAAACCCCAAAATAACTCATAACCAATAACAAGACACTTTATTGTAATTCCGAGGGGGAACGACCCGAGGTTTGAATACTTCGGTTATTAATTTTAGGGGTTTGTTACTTGTGACAAACAATCTTTTGTATGAAATGATTATTGTTTAGTTTAGGAACTATACTTGCAACGAGAATTCATTTGTGAAATTCTAAACCATAAAAAAACGGAGGAGCCTGCCGAAGATGAGGCCATTACGGCTCGCCTTTAGATGTCCTCCTCGTGATAGCGTCAATTAAAGAACGAGGGCCAGCACGACGTAAAAAAAATCGAAAAAGAAAACCGGAGGAGCCTGTTGCAGATGAGGCCATTACGGCTCGCCTTTACGTGTCCTCCTCGGGATTGCGTCATTTAAAGAACGAGGGTCAGTACGACGTAAAAAAAATGAAAAAAAAAACGGAGGGCCTGCCGAAGATGAGGCCATTACGGCTCGCCTTTAGGTGTCCTCCTCAGGATAGCGTCATTTAAAGAATTAGGGTCAGCACGTAGTAAAAAAATAATCGCAAAAAAATTCGGAGGAGCCTGCCGAAGATGAGGCCATTACGACTTGCCTTTAGGTGTCCTTCTAGGGATAGTGTCATTTAAAGAACGAGGGGCAGAACGACGTAAAAAAAATGAAAAAAAAAACCGGAGGAGCCTGCTAAAGATTTTGCCATTACGGCTCTCCTTTAGGTGTCCTCCTCGGGATAGCGTCATTTAAAGAACGAGGGTCAGCACGTCGTAAAAAAAAATCGGAAAAAACCGGAGGAGCTTACCGAAGATGTGGCCATTACGGCTCGCCTTTAGGTGTCCTCGGGATAGCGTCATTTAAAGAACGAGGGTCAGCACGACGTAGAAAAAACCCGAAAAAAAAAACAGAGGAGCCTTCCGAAGATGAGGCCATTACGGCTCGGCTTTAGGTGTTCTCCTCGGGATAGCGTCATTTAAAGAAAGAGGGTGAGCACGATGTAAAAAAAGAACAGAAAAAAAACCGAGTTGCCTGTCGAAGATGAGGGCATTACGGCTCGCTTTTAGGTGTCCTCCTCGGGATAGCGTCATTTAAAGAATGAGGGTCAGCACGTAGTGAAAAAAAAAACTGGAAAAAAACTGGAGGAGCCTACCGAAGATGAGGCCATTACGGCTTGCCTTTAGGTGTCCTCCTCGAGATAGCGTCATTTAACGAACGAGTGTCAGCACGTAGTAAAAAAAACCAGAAAAAAACCGGAGGAGCCTGCCGAAGATGTTGCCATTACGGCTCGCCTTTAGGTGTCCTCCTCAGGTTAGCGTCATTTAAAGAATTAGCGTCAGCACGTAGTGAAAAAAATAACCGGAAAAAAATTCGGAGGAGCCTACCGAAGATGAGGCCATTACTGCTCGCCTTTAGGTGTCCTCCTCGGGATAGTGTCATTTAAAGAACGATGGGCAGCACGACGTAAAAAAAATGAAAAAAACCGGAGGAGCCTGCTGAAGATGAGGCCATTACGGCTCGCCTTTAGGCATCCTCCTTGGATAGCGTCATTTAAAGAACGAGGGTCAGCACGTCGTAAAAAAAAACCAGAAAAAACTGGAGGAGCCTGCCGAAGATGTGGCCATTACGGCTCGCCTTTAGGTGTCCTCGGGATAGCGTCATTTAAAGAACGAGGGTCAGCACGACGTAAAAAAAAACCGGAAGAAAAAAACCGGAGGAGCCTGCCGAAGATGAGGCCATTACGGCTCGCCTTTAGATGTCCTCCTCGTGATAGCGTCATTTAAAGAACGAGGGTCAGCACGACGTAAAAAAAATCGAAAAAGAAAACCGGAGGAGCCTGTTGCAGATGAGGCCATTACGGCTCGCCTTTACGTGTCCTCCTCGGGATTGCGTCATTTAAAGAACGAGGGTCAGTACGACGTAAAAAAAATGAAAAAAAAAACGGAGGGGCCTGCCGAAGATGAGGCCATTACGGCTCGCCTTTAGGTGTCCTCCTCAGGATAGCGTCATTTAAAGAATTAGGGTCAGCACGTAGTAAAAAAATAATCGCAAAAAAATTCGGAGGAGCCTGCCGAAGATGAGGCCATTACGACTTGCCTTTAGGTGTCCTTCTAGGGATAGTGTCATTTAAAGAACGAGGGGCAGAACGACGTAAAAAAAATGAAAAAAAAAACCGGAGGAGCCTGCTAAAGATTTTGCCATTACGGCTCTCCTTTAGGTGTCCTCCTCGGGATAGCGTCATTTAAAGAACGAGGGTCAGCACGTCGTAAAAAAAAATCGGAAAAAACCGGAGGAGCTTACCGAAGATGTGGCCATTACGGCTCGCCTTTAGGTGTCCTCGGGATAGCGTCATTTAAAGAACGAGGGTCAGCACGACGTAGAAAAAACCCGAAAAAAAAAACAGAGGAGCCTTCCGAAGATGAGGCCATTACGGCTCGGCTTTAGGTGTTCTCCTCGGGATAGCGTCATTTAAAGAAGAGGGTGAGCACGATGTAAAAAAGAACAGAAAAAAACCGAGTTGCCTGTCGAAGATGAGGGCATTACGGCTCGCTTTTAGGTGTCCTCCTCGGGATAGCGTCATTTAAAGAATGAGGGTCAGCACGTAGTGAAAAAAAAACTGGAAAAAAACTGGAGGAGCCTACCGAAGATGAGGCCATTACGGCTTGCCTTTAGGTGTCCTCCTCGAGATAGCGTCATTTAACGAACGAGTGTCAGCACGTAGTAAAAAAAACCAGAAAAAAACCGGAGGAGCCTGCCGAAGATGTTGCCATTACGGCTCGCCTTTAGGTGTCCTCCTCAGGTTAGCGTCATTTAAAGAATTAGCGTCAGCACGTAGTGAAAAAAATAACCGGAAAAAAATTCGGAGGAGCCTACCGAAGATGAGGCCATTACTGCTCGCCTTTAGGTGTCCTCCTCGGGATAGCGTCATTTAAAGAACGAGGGTCAGCACGACGTAAAAAAAACCGGAAGAAAAAAACCGGAGGAGCCTGCCGAAGATGAGGCCATTACGGCTCGCCTTTAGATGTCCTCCTCGTGATAGCGTCATTTAAAGAACGAGGGTCAGCACGACGTAAAAAAAATCGAAAAAGAAAACCGGAGGAGCCTGTTGCAGATGAGGCCATTACGGGTCGCCTTTACGTGTCCTCCTCGGGATTGTGTCATTTAAAGAACGAGGGTCAGTACGACGTAAAAAAAATGAAAAAAAAAACGGAGGAGCCTGCCGAAGATGAGGCCATTATGGCTCGCCTTTAGGTGTCCTCCTCAGGATAGCGTCATTTAAAGAATTAGGGTCAGCACGTAGTAAAAAAATAATCGGAAAAAAATTCGGAGGAGCCTGCCGAAGATGAGGCCATTACGACTTGCCTTTAGGTGTCCTTCTCGGGATAGTGTCATTTAAAGAACGAGGGGCAGAACGACGTAGAAAAAATGAAAAAAAAAACGGAGGAGCCTGCTAAAGATTTTGCCATTACGGCTCTCCTTTAGGTGTCCTCCTCGGGATAGCGTCATTTAAAGAACGAGGGTCAGCACGTCGTAAAAAAAAATCGGAAAAAACCGGAGGAGCCTGCTGAAGATGAGGCCATTACGGCTTGCCTTTAGGTGTCCTCCTCAGGATAGCGTCATTTAAAGAACGAGGGTCAGCACGACGTAAAAAAATGAAAAAGAAAACCGGAGGAGCCTGTTGAAGATGAGGCCATTAAGGCTCGCCTTTACGTGTCCTCCTCGGGTTTGCGTCATTTAAAGAACCAGGGTCAGCACGACGTAAAAAAATGGAAAAAAACCGGAGGAGCATGCCGAAGATGAGGCCGTTACGGGTCGCCTTTAGGTGTCCTCCTCGGGATAGCGTCATTTAAAGAACTAGGGTCAGCATGATGTAAAAAAAACGAAAAAAAACCGGAGGAGCCTGCTGAAGATGAGGCCATTACGGCTAGCCTTTACTCGTCCTCCTTGGGATAGCGTCATTTAAAGAGCGAGGGTCAGCACGTAGTAAAAAAACCGGAGGAGCCTGCCGAAGTTGAGGCCATTACGAATCGCCTTTAGGCGTCCTCCTTAGGATAGCGTCATTTAACGAACGAGGGTCTGCACGACGTAAAAAAACCGGAAAAAAACCGAAGGAGCCTGCCGAAGATGAGGCCATTACGGCTCGGCTTTAGGTATCCTCCTCGGGATAGCGTCAATTAAAAAAAGAGGGTGAGCACGATGTAAAAAAAAATAGAACAAAAAAACCGTGTTGCCTGTCGAAGATGAGTGCATTACGGCTCGCTTTTAGGTGTCCTCCTCTGGATAGTTTCATTTAAAGAATGAGGGTCAGCACGTAGAGAAAAAAAAACCGAAAAAAACCGAAAGAGTCTGCCGAAGATGAGGCAATTACGGCTCGCCTTTAGGTGTCCTCCTCGAGATAGCGTCATTTAAAGAACGAGGGTCAGCACGTAGTAAAAAAAAAATCGGAGGAGCTTGCCAAAGATGAGGCCATTATGGCTCGCCTTTAGATGTCCTCCTCGGGATAGCGTCATTTAAAGAACGAGGGTACGCACAATGTAAAAAACATGAAAAAAAAACTAGAGGAGCCTGCCGAAGAGGAGGCCATTACGGCTCGCCTTTAGGTGTCCTCCTCGGGATAGCGTCATTTAAAGAACGAGGGTCAGCACGTAGTAAAAAAAATGGAGGAGCCTGCCGAAGATGAGGCCATTACAGCTCACCTTTCGGTGTCCTCCTCGGGATAGCATCATTTAAAGAGCGAGGGTCTGCACGATGTGAAAAAAAACTAGAAAAAAACCGGAGGAGCCTGCCGAAGATGAGGCCATTACGGCTCGCCTTTTGGTGTCCTCCTCGGGATAGTGTCAATTAAAGGACGATAGTCAGCACGACGTAAAAAAAATGACAAAAAAAACCCGGAGGAGCCTGCCGAAGATAAGGCCATTACGGATCGACTTTAGGTGTCCTCCCCGGGATAGCATAATTTAAAGAATGATGGTCGGCACGACGTAAAAAAAAAACAAGAGGAGCCTGCCGAAGATGAGGCCATTACGGCTCGCCTTTAGGTGTCCTCCTCAAGATAGCGTCATTTAAAGAACGAGGGTCTGCACGTCGTAAAAAAACCGGAAAAAAAAACGAAGGAGCCTGCCGAAGATGAGGCCATTACGGCTCGGCTTTAGGTGTCCTCCTCGGGATAGCGTCATTTAAAGAAAGAGCGTGAGCACGATGTAAAAAAAAACAGAAAAAAAAAACCGAGTTGCCTTTCGAAGATGAGGGCATTATGGCTCGCTTTTAGGTGTCCTCCTCGGGATAGCGTCATTTAAAGAATGAGGGTCAGCACGTAGTGAAAAAAAAACTGGAAAAAAACCGGAGGAGCCTACCGAAGATGTGGCCATTACGGCTCGCCTTTAGGTGCCCTCCTCAGGATAGCGTCATTTAAAGAATTAGGGTAAGCACGTAGTGAAAAAAATAACCGAAAAAAAATTCGGAGGAGGCTACCGAAGATGAGGCCATTACGGCTCGCCTTTAGGTGTCCTCCTCGAGATAGTGTCATTTAAAGAACGAGGGGCAGCACGACGTTAAAAAATGAAAAAAAACCGGAGGAGCCTGCTGAAGATGAGGCCATTACGGCTCGCCTTTAGGCGTCCTCCTCGGGATAGCGTCATTTAAAGAACGAGGGTCAGCACGACGTAAAAAAAACCGGAAAAAAAAAACCAGAGGAGCCTACCGAAGATGAGGCCATTACGGCTCGCCTTTAGATGTCCTCCTCGTGATAGCGTCATTTAAAGAACGAGGGTCAGCACGACATAAAAAAAATCGAAAAAGAAAACCGGAGGAGCCTGTTGCAGATGAGGCCATTACGGCTCGCCTTTACGTGTACTCCTCGGGATAGCGTCATTTAAAGAACGAGGGTCAGCACGACGTAGAAAAAAACCGAAAAAAAAACCGGAGGAGCCTGCCGAAGATGAGGCCATTACGGCGCGCCTTTAGGATTCCTCCTCATGATAGCGTCATTTAAAGAACAAGGGTCAGCACGACGTAAAAAAATGAAAAAGAAAACCGGAGGAGCCTGTTGCAGATGAGGCCATTAAGGCTCGCCTTTACGTGTCCTCCTCGGGTTTGTGTCATTTAAAGAACCAGGGTCAGCACGACGTAAAAAAATGGAAAAAAAACCAGAGGAGCATGCCGAAGATGAGGCCGTTACGGGTCGCCTTTAGGTGTCCTCCTCGGGATAGCGTCATTTAAAGAACTAGGGTCAGCATGATGTAAAAAAAAATGAAAAAAAAAACCGGAGGAGCCTGTCGAAGATGAGGCCATTACGGCTAGCCTTTAGGCGTCCTCCTTGGGATAGCGTCATTTAAAGAGCGAGGGTCAGCACGTAGTAAAAAAACCGGAGGAGCCTGCCAAAGATGAGGCCATTACGAATCGCCTTTAGGCGTCCTCTTAGGATAGGTCATTTAAAGAACGAGGGTCTGCACGACGTAAAAAACTGAAACAAACCGAAGGAGCCTGCCGAAGATGAGGCCATTGCGGCTCGCTTTAGGTGTCCTCCTCGAGATAGTGTCATTTAAAGAAAGAGGGTGAGCACGATGTATAAAAAAAACAGAAAAAAAAATCGAGTTGCCTGTCGAAGATGAGGTATTACAGCTAGCTTTTAGGTGTCCTCCTCGGGATAGTTTCATTTAAAGAATGAGGGTCAGCACGTAGAGAAAAAAAATCCGAAAAAAAACCGAAGGAGCCTGCCGAAGATGAGGCAATTACGACTCGCCTTTAGGTGTCCTCCTCGAGATAGCGTCATTTAAAGAACGAGGGTCAGCACGTAGTAAAAAAAAAATCGGAGGAGCTTGCCAAAGATGAGGCCATTACGGCTCGCCTTTAGGTGTCCTCCTCGGGATAGTGTCATTTAAAGAACGAGGGTAAGCACAATGTAAAAAACATGAAAAAAAAACTAGAGGAGCCTGCCGAAGATGAGGCCATTACGGCTCGCCTTTAGGTGTCCTCCTCGGGATAGCGTCATTTAAAGAACGAGGGTCAGCACGTAGTAAAAAAAAATCGGAAGAGCCTGCCGAAGATGTGGAAATTACGGCTCGCCTTTAGGTGTCCTCCTCGGGATAACGTCATTTAAAGAACGAGGGTCAGCACATAGTAAAAAAAATGGAGGAGCCTGCCGAAGATGCGGCCATTACAGCTCACCTTTCGGTGTCCTCCTCGGGATAGCATCATTTAAAGTGCGAGGGTTTGCACGATGTGAAAAAAAAACCAGAAAAAAACCGGAGGAGCCTGCCGAAGATGAGGCCATTACGGCTCGCCTTTTGGTGTCCTCCTCGGGATAGTGTCAATTAAAGGACGATACTCAGCACGACGTAAAAAAAACTGACAAAAAAACCCGGAGGAGCCTACCGAAGATGAGGACTTTACGGATCGACTTTAGGTGTCCTCCCCGGGATAGCATAATTTAAAGAACGATGGTCGGCACGACGTAAAAAAAAAAACGGAGGAGCCTGCCGAAGATGAGGCCATTACGGGTCGCCTTTAGGTGTCCTCCTCGGGATAGCGTCATTTAAAGAACGAGGGTCAGCATGTCGTAAAAAAATTCGGAAAAAAACACCGGAGGAGCCTGCCGAAGATGAGGCCATTACGAATCGCCTTTAGGCATCCTCCTTAGGATAGCGTCATTTAAAGAACGAGGGTCTGCACGTCGTAAAAAAAAACCGGAAAAAAAACCGAAGGAGCCTGCCGAAGATGAGGCCATTACGGCTCGGCTTTAGGTGTCCTCCTCGGGATAGCGTCATTTAAAGAAAGAGCGTGAGCACGATGTAAAAAAAACAGAAAAAAAAAACCGAGTTGCCTTTCGAAGATGAGGGCATTATGGCTCGCTTTTAGGTGTCCTCCTCGGGATAGCGTCATTTAAAGAATGAGGGTCAGCACGTAGTAAAAAAAAAACCAGAAAAAAACCGGAGGAGCCTTCCGAAGATGTGGCCATTACGGCTCGCCTTTAGGTGCCCTCCTCAGGATAGCGTCATTTAAAGAATTAGGGTCAGCACGTAGTGAAAAAAATAACCGAAAAAAAATTCGGAGGAGGCTACCGAAGATGAGGCCATTATGGCTCGCCTTTAGGTGTCCTCCTCGGGATAGTGTCATTTAAAGAACAAGGGGCAGCACGATGTTAAAAAAATGAAAAAAAACCGGAGGAGCCTGCTGAAGATGAGGCCATTACGACTCGCCTTTAGGCGTCCTCCTCGGGATAGCGTCATTTAAAGAACGAGGGTGAGCACGACGTAAAAAAAACCGGAAAAAAAAAACCGGAGGAGCTTGCCGAAGATGAGGCCATTACGGCTCGCCTTTAGATGTCCTTCTCGTGTTAGCGTCATTTAAAGAACGAGGGTCAGCACGACGTAGAAAAAAACCGGAAAAAAAACCGAAGGAGCCTGCCAAAGATGAGGCCATTACGGCGCGCCTTTAGGATTCCTCCTCGTGATAGCGTCATTTAAAGAACAGGGTCAGCACGACGTAAAAAAATGAAAAAGAAAACCGGAGGAGCCTGCCGAAGATAGGCCATTACGGCTAGCCTTTAGGCGTCCTCCTTGGGATAGCGTCATTTAAAGAGCGAGGGTCAGCACGTAGTAAAAAAAATCGGAGGAGCCTGCCGAAGATGAGGCCATTACGAATTGCCTTTAGGCGTCCTCCTTAGGATAGCATCATTTAAAGAACGAGGGTCTGCACGACGTAAAAAAAACTGGAAACAAACCGAAGGAGCCTGCCGAAGATGAGGCCATTACGGCTCGGCTTTAGGTGTCCTCCTCGAGATAGTGTCATTTAAAGAAAGAGGGTGAGCACGATGTAAAAAAAAACAGAAAAAAAAAAAACCGAGTTGCCTGTCGAAGATGAGGGTATTACAGCTAGCTTTTAGGTGTCCTCCTCGGGATAGTTTCATTTAAAGAATGAGGGTCAGCACGTAGAGAAAAAAAAACCGAAAAAAAACCGAAGGAGCCTGCCGAAGATGAGGCAATTACGACTCGCCTTTAGGTGTCCTCCTCGAGATAGCGTCATTTAAAGAACGAGGGTCAGCACGTAGTAAAAAAAATCGGAGGAGCTTGCCAAAGATGAGGCCATTACGGCTCGCCTTTAGGTGTCCTCCTCGGGATAGTGTCATTTAAAGAACGAGGGTAAGCACAATGTAAAAAACATGAAAAAAAAACTAGAGGAGCCTGCCGAAGATGAGGCCATTACGGCTCGCCTTTAGGTGTCCTCCTCGGGATAGCGTCATTTAAAGAACAGGGTCAGCACGTAGTAAAACAAAATCGGAAGAGCGTGCCGAAGATGTGGAAATTACGGCTCGCCTTTAGGTGTCCTCCTCGGGATAACATCATTTAAAGAACGAGGGTCAGCACATAGTAAAAAAAATGGAGGAGCCTGCCGAAGATGAGGCCATTACAGCTCACCTTTCGGTGTCCTCCTCGGGATAGCATCATTTAAAGAGCGAGGGTCTGCACGATGTGAAAAAAAAACCAGAAAAAAAACTGGAGGAGCCTGCCGAAGATGAGGCCATTACGGCTCGCCTTTTGGTGTCCTCCTCGGGATAGTGTCAATTAAAGGACGATAGTCAGCACGACGTAAAAAAAACTGACAAAAAGACCCGGAGGAGCCTGCCGAAGATGAGGACATTACGGATCGACTTTAGGTGTCCTCCCCAGGATAGCATAATTTAAAGAACGATGGTCGGCACGACGTAAAAAAAAAAACCGGAGGAGCCTACCGAAGATGAGGCCATTACGGCTCACCTTTAGGTGTCCTCCTCGGGATAGCGTCATTTAAAGAACGAGGGTCAGCATGTCGTAAAAAAATTCGGAAAAAAAACCGGAGGAGCCTGCCGAAGATGAGGCCATTACGAATCGCCTTTAGGCATCCTCCTTAGGATAGCGTCATTTAAAGAACGAGGGTCTGCACGTCGTAAAAAAAAACCGGAAAAAAAACCGAAGGAGCCTGCCGAGATGAGGCCATTACGGCTCGGCTTTAGGTGTCCTCCTCGGGATAGCGTCATTTAAAGAAAGAGCGTGAGCACGATGTAAAAAAAAACAGAAAAAAAAACCGAGTTGCCTTTCGAAGATGAGGGCATTATGGCTCGCTTTTAGGTGTCTCCTCGGATAGCGTCATTTAAAGAATGAGGGTCAGCACGTAGTAAAAAAAAACCAGAAAAAAACCGGAGGAGCCTGCCGAAGATGTGGCCATTACGGCTCGCCTTTAGGCGTCCTCCTCGGGATAGCGTCATTTAAAGTACGAGGGTCAGCACGTTGTAAAAAAAAAACCAAAAAAAACTGGAGGATCCTGCCGAAGATGTGGCCATTACGGCTCGCCTTTAGGTATCCTCGGGATAGTGTCATTTATAGAACGAGGGTCAGCACGACGTAAAAAAAACCGAAAAAAAAAATCGGAGGAGCCTGCTGAAGATGAGGCCATTACGGCTCGCCTTTAGATGTCCTCCTCGTGATAGCGTCATTTAAAGAACGAGGGTCAGCACGACGTAAAAAAAATCGAAAAAGAAAACCCGAGGAGCCTGTTGCAGATGAGGCCATTATGGCTCGCCTTTACGTGTCCTCCTCGGGATAGCGTCATTTAAAGAACGAGGGTCAGCACGACGTAGAAAAAAACTGGAAAAAAAACCGGAGGAGCCTGCCGAAGATGAGGCCATTACGGCGCGCCTTTAGGTGTCCTCCTCGTGATAGCGTCATTTAAAGAACAAGGGTCAGCACGACGTAAAAAAATGAAAAAGAAAACCGGAGGAGCCTGTTGAAGATGAGGCCATTAAGGCTCGCCTTTACGTGTCCTCCTCGGGTTTGCGTCATTTAAAGAACCAGGGTCAGCACGACGTAAAAAAATGGAAAAAAACCGGAGGAGCATGCCGAAGATGAGGCCGTTACGGGTCGTCTTTAGGTGTCCTCCTCGGGATAGCGTCATTTAAAGAACTAGGGTCAGCATGATGTAAAAAAAACGAAAAAAAACCGGAGGAGCCTGCCGAAGATGAGGCCATTACGGCTAGCCTTTACTCGTCCTCCTTGGGATAGCGTCATTTAAAGAGCGAGGGTCAGCACGTAGTAAAAAAACCGGAGGAGCCTGCCGAAGATGAGGCCATTACGAATCGCCTTTAGGCGTCCTCCTTAGGATAGCGTCATTTAACGAACGAGGGTCTGCACGACGTAAAAAAACCGGAAAAAAACCGAAGGAGCCTGCCGAAGATGAGGCCATTACGGCTCGGCTTTAGGTATCCTCTTGGGATAGCGTCAATTAAAAAAAGAGGGTGAGCACGATGTAAAAAAAATAGAAAAAAAAACCGAGTTGCCTGTCGAAGATGAGTGCATTACGGCTCGCTTTTAGGTGTCCTCCTCTGGATAGTTTCATTTAAAGAATGAGGGTCAGCACGTAGAGAAAAAAAAACCGAAAAAAAACCGAAAGAGTCTGCCGAAGATGAGGCAATTACGGCTCGCCTTTAGGTGTCCTCCTCGAGATAGCGTCATTTAAAGAACGAGGGTCAGCACGTAGTAAAAAAAAATCGGAGGAGCTTGCCAAAGATGAGGCCATTATGGCTCGCCTTTAGATGTCCTCCTCGGGATAGCGTCATTTAAAGAACGAGGGTACGCACAATGTAAAAAACATGAAAAAAAAACTAGAGGAGCCTACCGAAGAGGAGGCCATTACGGCTCGCCTTTAGGTGTCCTCCTCGGGATAGCGTCATTTAAAGAACGAGGGTCAGCACGTAGTAAAAAAAAATCGGACGAGCCTGCCGAAGATGTGGAAATTACAGCTCGCCTTTAGGTGTCCTCCTCGGGATAACGTCATTTAAAGAACGAGGGTCAGCACGTAGTAAAAAAAATGGAGGAGCCTGCCGAAGATGAGGCCATTACAGCTCACCTTTCGGTTCCTCCTCGGGATAGCATCATTTAAGAGCGAGGGTCTGCACGATGTGAAAAAAAAACCAGAAAAAAACCGGAGGAGCCTGCCGAAGATGAGGCCATTACGGCTCGCCTTTTGGTGTCCTCCTCGGGATAGTGTCAATTAAAGGACGATAGTCAGCACGACGTAAAAAAAATGACAAAAAAACCCGGAGGAGCCTGCCGAAGATGAGGCATTACGGATCGACTTTAGGTGTCCTCCCCGGGATAGCATAATTTAAAGAATGATGGTCGGCACGACGTAAAAAAAAAACAGGAGGAGCCTGCCGAAGATGAGGCCATTACGGCTCGCCTTTAGGTGTCCTCCTCAGGATAGCGTCATTTAAAGAACGAGGGTCAGCATGTCGAAAAAAATTCGGAAAAAAAAAACCGGAGGAGCCTGCCGAAGATGAGGCCATTACGAATCGCCTTTAGGCATCCTACTTAGGATAGCGTCATTTAAAGAACGAGGGTCTGCACGTCGTAAAAAAACCGAAAAAAAAACGAAGGAGCCTGCCGAAGATGAGGCCATTACGGCTCGGCTTTAGGTGTCCTCCTCGGGATAGCGTCATTTAAAGAAAGAGCGTGAGCACGATGTAAAAAAAAACAGAAAAAAAAACCGAGTTGCCTTTCGAAGATGAGGGCATTATGGCTCGCTTTTAGGTGTCCTCCTCGGGATAGCGTCATTTAAAGAATGAGGGTCAGCACGTAGTGAAAAAAAAACTGGAAAAAAACCGGAGGAGCCTGCGAAGATGTGGCCATTACGGCTCGCCTTTAGGTGCCCTCCTCAGGATAGCGTCATTTAAAGAATTAGGGTCAGCACGTAGTGAAAAAAATAACCGAAAAAAAATTCGGAGGAGGCTACCGAAGATGAGGCCATTACGGCTCGCCTTTAGGTGTCCTCCTCGAGATAGTGTCATTTAAAGAACGAGGGGCAGCACGACGTTAAAAAATGAAAAAAAACCGGAGGAGCCTGCTGAAGATGAGGCCATTACGGCTCGACTTTAGGCGTCCTCCTCGGGATAGCGTCATTTAAAGAACGAGGGTCAGCACGACGTAAAAAAAACCGGAGGAGCCTGCCGAAGATGAGGCCATTACGGCTCGCCTTTAGATGTCCTCCTCGTGATAGCGTCATTTAAAGAACGAGGGTCAGCACGACATAAAAAAAATCGAAAAAGAAAACCGGAGGAGCCTGTTGCAGATGAGGCCATTACGGCTCGCCTTTACGTGTACTCCTCGGGATAGCGTCATTTAAAGAACGAGGGTCAGCACGACGTAGAAAAAAACCGAAAAAAAAACCGGAGGAGCCTGCCGAAGATGAGGCCATTACGGCGCGCCTTTAGGATTCCTCCTCGTGATAGCGTCATTTAAAGAACAAGGGTCAGCACGACGTAAAAAAAATGAAAAAGAAAACCGGAGGAGCCTGTTGCAGATGAGGCCATTAAGGCTCGCCTTTACGTGTCCTCCTCGGGTTTGCGTCATTTAAAGAACCAGGGTCAGCACGACGTAAAAAATGGAAAAAAAACCAGAGGAGCATGCCGAAGATGAGGCCGTTACGGGTCGCCTTTAGGTGTCCTCCTCGGGATAGCGTCATTTAAAGAACTAGGGTCAGCATGATGTAAAAAAAATGAAAAAAAAAACCGGAGGAGCCTGCCGAAGATGAGGCCATTACGGCTAGCCTTTAGGCGTCCTCCTTGGGATAGCGTCATTTAAAGAGCGAGGGTCAGCACGTAGTAAAAAAAACCGGAGGAGCCTGCCAAAGATGAGGCCATTACGAATCGCCTTTAGGCGTCCTCCTTAGGATAGTGTCATTTAAGAACGAGGGTCTGCACGACGTAAAAAAAACCGAAAAAAACCGAAGGAGCCTGCCGAAGATGAGGCCATTACGGCTCGGCTTTAGGTGTCCTCCTCGGATAGCGTCATTAAAGAAAGAGGGTGAGCACGATGTAAAAAAAATAGAAAAAAAAAACCGAGTTGCCTGTCGAAGATGAGGTATTACGCTAGCTTTTAGGTGTCCTCCTCGGGATAGTTTCATTTAAAGAATGAGGGTCAGCACGTAGAGAAAAAAAATCCGAAAAAAAAACGAAGGAGCCTGCCGAAGATGAGGCAATTACGACTCGCCTTTAGGTGTCCTCCTCGAGATAGCGTCATTTAAAGAACGAGGGTCAGCACGTAGTAAAAAAAAATCGGAGGAGCTTGCCAAAGATGAGGCCATTAGGCTCGCCTTTAGGTGTCCTCCTCGGGATAGCGTCATTTAAAGAACGAGGGTAGCACAATGTAAAAAACATGAAAAAAAAACTGAGGAGCCTGCCGAAGAGAGGCCATTACGGCTCGCCTTTAGGTGTCCTCCTCGGGATAGCGTCATTTAAAGAACGAGGGTCAGCACGTAGTAAAAAAAAATCGGACGAGCCTGCCGAAGATGTGGAAATTACAGCTCGCCTTTAGGTGTCCTCCTCGGGATAACGTCATTTAAAGAACGAGGGTCAGCACTAGTAAAAAAAATGGAGGAGCCTGCCGAAGATGAGGCCATTACAGCTCACCTTTCGGTGTCCTCCTCGGGATAGCATCATTTAAAGAGCGAGGGTCTGCACGATGTGAAAAAAAAACCAGAAAAAAACCGGAGGAGCCTGCCGAAGATGAGGCCATTACGGCTCGCCTTTTGGTGTCCTCCTCGGGATAGTGTCAATTAAAGGACGATAGTCAGCACGACGTAAAAAAAATGACAAAAAAACCGGAGGAGCCTGCGAAGATGAGGCCATTACGGATCGACTTTAGGTGTCCTCCCCGGGATAGCATAATTTAAAGAATGATGGTCGGCACGACGTAAAAAAAAAACAGGAGGAGCCTGCCGAAGATGAGGCCATTACGGCTCGCCTTTAGGTGTCCTCCTCAGGATAGCGTCATTTAAAGAACGAGGGTCAGCATGTCGAAAAAAATTCGGAAAAAAAAAACCGGAGGAGCCTGCCGAAGATGAGGCCATTACGAATCGCCTTTAGGCATCCTACTTAGGATAGCGTCATTTAAAGAACGAGGGTCTGCACGTCGTAAAAAAACCGGAAAAAAAAACGAAGGAGCCTGCCGAAGATGAGGCCATTACGGCTCGGCTTTAGGTGTCCTCCTCGGGATAGCGTCATTTAAAGAAAGAGCGTGAGCACGATGTAAAAAAAAACAGAAAAAAAAAACCGAGTTGCCTTTCGAAGATGAGGGCATTATGGCTCGCTTTTAGGTGTCCTCCTCGGGATAGCGTCATTTAAAGAATGAGGGTCAGCACGTAGTGAAAAAAAAAACTGGAAAAAAACCGGAGGAGCCTGCCGAAGATGTGGCCATTACGGCTCGCCTTTAGGTGCCCTCCTCAGGATAGCGTCATTTAAAGAATTAGGGTCAGCACGTAGTGAAAAAATAACCGAAAAAAAATTCGGAGGAGGCTACCGAAGATGAGGCCATTACGGCTCGCCTTTAGGTGTCCTCCTCGAGATAGTGTCATTTAAAGAACGAGGGGCAGCACGACGTTAAAAAATGAAAAAAACCGGAGGAGCCTGCTGAAGATGAGGCCATTACGGCTCGACTTTAGGCGTCCTCCTGGGATAGCGTCATTTAAAGAACGAGGGTCAGCACGACGTAAAAAAAACCGGAGGAGCCTGCCGAAGATGAGGCCATTACGGCTCGCCTTTAGATGTCCTCCTCGTGATAGCGTCATTTAAAGAACGAGGGTCAGCACGACATAAAAAAAATCGAAAAAGAAAACCGGAGGAGCCTGTTGCAGATGAGGCCATTACGGCTCGCCTTTACGTGTACTCCTCGGGATAGCGTCATTTAAAGAACGAGGGTCAGCACGACGTAGAAAAAAACCGAAAAAAAAACCGGAGGAGCCTGCCGAAGATGAGGCCATTACGGCGCGCCTTTAGGATTCCTCCTCGTGATAGCGTCATTTAAAGAACAAGGGTCAGCACGACGTAAAAAAAATGAAAAAGAAAACCGGAGGAGCCTGTTGCAGATGAGGCCATTAAGGCTCGCCTTTACGTGTCCTCCTCGGGTTTGCGTCATTTAAAGAACCAGGGTCAGCACGACGTAAAAAATGGAAAAAAAACCAGAGGAGCATGCCGAAGATGAGGCCGTTACGGGTCGCCTTTAGGTGTCCTCCTCGGGATAGCGTCATTTAAAGAACTAGGGTCAGCATGATGTAAAAAAAATGAAAAAAAAACCGGAGGAGCCTGCCGAAGATGAGGCCATTACGGCTAGCCTTTAGGCGTCCTCCTTGGGATAGCGTCATTTAAAGAGCGAGGGTCAGCACGTAGTAAAAAAAACCGGAGGAGCCTGCCAAAGATGAGGCCATTACGAATCGCCTTTAGGCGTCCTCCTTAGGATAGTGTCATTTAAAGAACGAGGGTCTGCACGACGTAAAAAAAACCGGAAACAAACCGAAGGAGCCTGCCGAAGATGAGGCCATTACGGCTCGGCTTTAGGTGTCCTCCTCGAGATAGTGTCATTTAAAGAAAGAGGGTGAGCACGATGTAAAAAAAAATAGAAAAAAAAACCGAGTTGCCTGTCGAAGATGAGGGTATTACAGCTAGCTTTTAGGTGTCCTCCTCGGATAGTTTCATTTAAAGAATGAGGGTCAGCACGTAGAGAAAAAAAATCCGAAAAAAAAACGAAGGAGCCTGCGAAGATGAGGCAATTACGACTCGAGCCTGCCGAAGATGAGGCAATTACGACTAAAAAAAAAAAAAAAAAAAAAAAGAAAAAATTACGCTCGCTTTAGTGTCCTCCTCGGATAGCGTCATTTAAAGAACGAGGGTCAGCACGTAGTAAAAAAAAATCGGAAGAGCCTGCCGAAGATGTGGAAATTACGGCTCGCCTTTAGGTGTCCTCCTCGGGATAACGTCATTTAAAGAACGAGGGTCAGCACATAGTAAAAAAAATGGAGGAGCCTGCCGAAGATGCGGCCATTATAGCTCACCTTTCGGTGTCCTCCTCGGGATAGCATCATTTAAAGAGCGAGGGTCTGCACGATGTGAAAAAAAAACCAGAAAAAAACCGGAGGAGCCTGCCGAAGATGAGGCCATTACGGCTCGCCTTTTGGTGTCCTCCTCGGGATAGTGTCAATTAAAGGACGATAGTCAGCACGACGTAAAAAAAAACTGACAAAAAAACCCGGAGGAGCCTGCCGAAGATGAGGACATTACGGATCGACTTTAGGTGTCCTCCCCGGGATAGCATAATTTAAAGAACGATGGTCGGCACGACGTAAAAAAAAAAAGCCGGAGGAGCCTACGAAGATGAGGCCATTACGGCTCCCTTTAGGTGTCCTCCTCGGGATAGCGTCATTTAAAGAACGAGGGTCAGCATGTCGTAAAAAAATTCGGAAAAAAAACCGGAGGAGCCTGCCGAAGATGAGGCCATTACGAATCGCCTTTAGGCATCCTCCTTAGGATAGCGTCATTTAAAGAACGAGGGTCTGCACGTCGTAAAAAAAAACCGGAAAAAAAAACCGAAGGAGCCTGCCGAAGATGAGGCCATTACGGCTCGGCTTTAGGTGTCCTCCTCGGGATAGCGTCATTTAAAGAAAGAGCGTGAGCACGATGTAAAAAAAACAGAAAAAAAAAACCGAGTTTCCTTTCGAAGATGAGGGCATTATGGCTCGCTTTTAGGTGTCCTCCTCGGATAGCGTCATTTAAAGAATGAGGGTCAGCACGTAGTAAAAAAAAACCAGAAAAAAACCGGAGGAGCCTGCCGAAGATGTGGCCATTACGGCTCGCCTTTAGGTGCCCTCCTCAGGATAGCGTCATTTAAAGAATTAGGGTCAGTAAGTAGTGAAAAAAATAACCGAAAAAAAATTCGGAGGAGGCTACCGAAGATGAGGCCATTACGGCTCGCCTTTAGGTGTCCTCCTCGAGATAGTGTCATTTAAAGAACGAGTGGCAGCACGACATTAAAAAAATGAAAAAAAAACCGGAGGAGCCTGCTGAAGATGAGGCCATTCGGCTCGCCTTTAGGCGTCCTCCTCGGGATAGCGTCATTTAAAGAACGAGGGTCAGCACGACGTAAAAAAAACCGAAAAAAAACCGGAGGAGCCTGCCGAAGATGAGGCCATTACGGCTCGTCTTTAGATGTCCTCCTCGTGATAGCGTCATTTAAAGAACGAGGGTCAGCACGACGTAAAAAAAATCGAAAAAGAAAACCGGAGGAGCCTGTTGCAGATGAGGCCATTACGGCTCGCCTTTACGTGTCCTCCTCGGGATAGCGTCATTTAAAGAACGAGGGTCAGCACGACGTAGAAAAAAACCGGAAAAAAACCGGAGGAGACTGCCGAAGATGAGGCCATTACGGCGCGCCTTTAGGATTCCTCCTCGTGATGCGTCATTTAAAGAACAAGGGTCAGCACGACGTAAAAAAAATGAAAAAGAAAACCGGAGGAGCCTGTTGCAGCTGAGGCCATTAAGGCTCGCCTTTACGTGTCCTCCTCGGGTTTGCGTCATTTAAAGAACTAGGGTCAGCACGACGTAAAAAAATGGAAAAAAAACCGGAGGAGCATGCCGAAGATGAGGCCGTTACGGGTCGCCTTTAGGTGTCCTCCTCGGGATAGCGTCATTTAAAGAATTAGGGTCGGCATGATGTAATAAAAAATGAAAGAAAAAACCGGAGGAGCCTGCCGAAGATGAGGCCATTACGGCTAGCCTTTAGGCGTCCTCCTTGGGATAGCGTCATTTAAAGAGCGAGGGTCAGCACGTAGTAAAAAAAAACCGAGGAGCCTGCCGAAGATGAGGCCATTACGAATTGCCTTTAGGCGTCCTCCTTAGGATAGCGTCATTTAAAGAACGAGGGTCTGCACGACGTAAAAAAAAACCCGAAACAAACCGAAGTAGCCTGCCGAAGATGAGGCCTTACGGCTCGGCTTTAGGTGTCCTCCTCGGGATAGTGTCATTTAAAGAAAGAGGGTGAGCACGATGTAAAAAAAACAGAAAAAAAAACCGAGTTGCCTGTCGAAGATGAGGGTATTACAGCTCGCTTTTAGGTGTCTTCCTCGGGATAGTTTCATTTAAAGAATGAGGGTCAGCACGTAGAGAAAAAAAACCGAAAAAAAAACCGAAGGAGCCTGCCGAAGATGAGGCAATTACGACTCGCTTTAGGTGTCCTCCTCGAGATAGCGTCATTTAAAGAACGAGGGTCATCACGTAGTAAAAAAAATCGGAGGAGCTTGCCAAAGATGAGGCCATTACGGCTCGCCTTTAGGTGTCCTCCTCGGGATAGTGTCATTTAAAGTACGAGGGTAAGCACAATGTAAAAACATGAAAAAAAACTAAAGGAGCCTGCCGAAGATGAGGCCATTACGGCTCGCCTTTAGGTGTCCTCCTCGGGATAGCGTCATTTAAAGAACGAGGGACAGCACGTAGTAAAAAAAAATCGGAAGATCCTGCCGAAGATGTGGAATTACAGCTCGCCTTTAGCTGTCCTCCTCGGGATAACGTCATTTAAAGAACGAGGGTTAGCACGTAGTAAAAAAAATGGAGGAGCCCACCGAAGATGATGCCATTACAGAAAAAAAACTGGAGGAGCCTGCCGAAGATGAGGCCATTACGGCTCGCCTTTTGGTGTCCTTCTCGGGATAGTGTCAATTAAAGGACGATAGTCAGCAGACGTAAAAAAAAACTGACAAAAAACCCGGAGGAGCCTGCCGAAGATAGGCATAGCTCGACTTAGGGTCCGGATAGCATTTAAAGAACGATGGTCGGCACAACGTAAAAAAAAAACCGAAGGAGCCTGCCGAAGATGAGGCCATTACGAATCGCCTTTAGGCGTCCTCCTTAGGATAGCGTCATTTAAAGAACGAGGGTCTGCACGACGTAAAAAAAATCGGAAAAAAAACCGAAGGAGCCTGCCGAAGATGAGGCCATTACGGCTCGGCTTTAGGTGTCCTCCTCGGGATAGCGTCATTTAAAGAAAGAGGGTGAGCACGATGTAAAAAAAAACAGAAAAAAAAAACCGAGTTGCCTGTCGAAGATGAGGGCATTACGGCTTGCTTTTAGGTGTCCTCCTCAGGATAGCGTCATTTAAAGAATTAAGGTCAACACGTAGAGAAAAAAATAACCGGAAAAAAATTCGGAGGAGGCTACCGAAGATGAGGCCATTACAGCTCGCCTTTAGGTGTCCTCCTCGGATAGTGTCATTTAAAGAACGAGGGGCAGCACGACGTTAAAAAAATGAAAAAAAAAACGGAGGAGCCTGCTGAAGATGAGGCCATTCCGGCTCACCTTTAGGCGTCTCTCGAGATAGCGTCATTTAAAGAACGAGGGTCAGCACGTCGTAAAAAAAACCAGAAAAAAACTGGAGGAGCCTGCCGAAGATGTGGCCATTACGGCTCGCCTTTAGGTGTCCTCGGGATAGCGTCATTTAAAGAAGGAGGGTCAGCACGACGTAAAAAAAACAGAGGAGCCTGCCGAAGATGAGGCCATTACGGCTCGCCTTTAGATGTCCTCCTCGTGATAGCGTCATTTAAAGAACGAGGGTCAGCACGACGTAAAAAAAATTGAAAAAGAAAATCGGAGGAGCCTGTTGCAGATGAGGCCATTACGGCTCGCCTTTACGTGTCCTCCTCGGGATTGCGTCATTTAAAGAACGAGGGTCAGTACGACGTAAAAAAATGAAAAAAAAAAATCGGAGGAGCCTGCCGAAGATGAGGCATTACGGCTTGCCTTTAGGTGTCCTCCTCAGGATAGCGTCATTTAAAGAATTAGGGTCAGCACGTAGTAAAAAAAATAATCGGAAAAAAATTCGGAGGTGACTTGATGTGCGGAAAACGATCCGACACAAACTGACCGGCAAGTGCACCGGGTCGCATCAAGTAATAATAACTCACGGGAGTGAGGTCGATCCCACAGGGATTGAAGGATTGAGCAATTTTAGTTTAGTGGTTGATTTAGTCAAGCGAATCAAGATTTGGTTGAGAGATTTGTGATTTGCAGAATTTAAATTGCATAGAAAGTAAAGAGAATGGGTAAATTGCATGAAATTAAAGAGAACTGAAATTTAAAGTGCTGAATCTTAAAGAACAAGAAATTAAATGGCAGAAACTTAGAACGCAAGAAATGTAAATTGCAGAATCTTAAAATGCAAGAAATGTAAATGGCTTGAATTGTAAAGGGAATTGGGAATTGGATTTGCAGAAATTAAACAAGGTAAAGTAAAATTCAACAAACATAAGAGTGGAAGATGAATTGGATTGAATCGGATCTTGAAACAGAAATGTAAATGAGCTTGAAAGCAGTAAACAGAGAATGTAAAATGATAATTCAGATCTCAGGACCCAAGAGACTAGATAACCAAGTCTAGATCTCAATGCCTTCCTAGATCCAACAAGAACAATTGCAAAGGAAAAGTAAATTGCAGAGAAAGTAGATGAAGAAGCAATTAACAGAAATTTAAATTCAATTGTGCAGTAAAGAAACAGAGAGGTCTCAGGATGAGATTGAAACAGAATTCCTTCAATTCTCCAACCCAAGATCCAAGACAATTGTAATTGAAATTGAAAGCAAGAAAACTAAGAGGAAGGGAATTCAATTCTCCTTCCCCGAGACTTAGAAATTAAAATTCACTCCACACCAAAAGCTCTCCGAAAACTCTCTATGAAAACTAAAAGGAAAAGCTCTCTAAAAACTTAAATCCTATGCTATTTATACACTTTCTTCAAATGGTCTTCAAGCCTTCAATTGGGCCTTTGCTCTTGATGGAATTGGGTTGATAGAGGCCTTGGTTGATTTCTCTTGGAGTTTGGAGAAGAACCGAAGTGAACCGGGTTTGGAATCATGTAAGCTTGAGTAAAAGTTTGAGTAAAAGTTTGAGGCAAACTTTTACTCAAACTTTTCATATCAGCCACCCCATCCTTGCTGCTACCAACGTTTGAGCCAAAGTTTGGGGTCAAACTTTTGCTCAAACGTTGGCTCCCCCTTGCACACTCATGGCGCCAACGTTTGCCAAAAAGTTTGAGGCAAACGTTGGCGCAAGCTTTTGCTCTCCAGGGTGTGTTGTTCATGGCGCCAACGTTTGCCAAAAAGTTTGAGGCAAACTTTTGCTCAAGCTTTTTGCCCAAAAGTTTGCACAAAAGTTTGAGGCAAACTTTTGGTCAAGCTTTTTGCTCCCTGGTTCGTTTTCACTAATTCCAAAAGTTTGAGCTAAAGTTTGAGGCAAACTTTTGCTCAAACTTTTTGTCCTCTCTTCCTCCTAGCCATTCCTTCTTGCTTCAACCTTTCTCCAAGCTTTCTTCACCTATCATTAATCAACCAAACACATCAAAGCTATGCTCAAAATCATGAGATATTCATTCTTTCATAGTATGTGAAAATTATAGCATAAAACCTCATGAAATTGCATTAATTCATTTATGGTTGATTAAATCAAAGGAAGCATGAAAATCTACCCAATTGGCTTGCTTATGGCTCAAGAAAGTGCATAATTCATTTGAAAACAAAAGAAAAATACTAGTGAAACTAGGCTAAGATGACTTGTCATCACAACACCAAACTTAAAGCTTGCTTGTCCCCAAGCAAGAAAAGATTTATTGAGAAGAAAGAATGAAATGGAAGAGGATGTTCATGCTAGTAGAGTGTTATTGGTAGTTCATGGGGTTTTATGTGGATATGTAAACACTCACTTCTTATTGACTCTTAAGCCTAGAAAGTCTCCTTCAAGCTTCAAGTAACATACTGCTATGACCTCTCATTATTCCTTTATCCTTGGCTATTATTTTGTTCATAAGCTTTATTTGAGTGTCATGTGTAGCAAGTTCATTTTCTTTTCTTTATACTTGACACATTATTCACTATAGACACTTGGCTCACATTCCTTCTTAAAACATTGATGCCCAGCACCTCTTTGGGCTACTAAATGCCTTGTAGTTAGGTTGCTCTTGATAGTGGACTTTCAGTGATGATCCCGGGTTAGTTAACCCAAGTCACCGAGTGTTGATGCACTCCAAAGAGCTTAGTAGTCCAAGCAGATCCTAATACAAAGACACCACAGGCATATATTCTAAGGTTCAAGCTATTGGTGTCCAGCTTTGTTTCTTTTTGTTTTCTTTTGTTCTGCCACTCTTTGGCTATTTCTTTTTCTCCCCTTTTTTTTCTTTTTGTTTTTCTTTCTAACCAAGGATTTTTATTTGATTGAGATTCATAGACAGTAGGCCACTTTATACTTAGAAGGAGACATCCTAGTTCTTTTATTCACTAAAAGTGAGCTATTATACAATCACACACACATACCACCACTTACTTTTATTATACTTCTATCTAACAGAGAACTATCTCACTTTACTTTCAAACATTTCTTTTATTGAATTAAAGATGCAAGGGACAAAACATGATTTTTGTTTAGTGAAAGTAAACACAAAAGCACACACATAGACTAGCTTACTTATTTTAAGAGTGATTCTACTTGTATTAGATGAACACTTTAACAAAACACAAGTCAAAACATTTTTCAACAGCAAGAGTTAAGTGTAAATACAACCTATTGGTTTGCAGTTCCTTTGTCCTTCCTTCTGTTGTGCCCTTTTGAGTTATGATGCATAGTGTCTTCAAATGGTGGTGAATTCCCTGCACAATTCTCAAAAGTTGCTTGCTTCTCAAGCCCTTAGATGACCAGTTAGTATGCATGAATTGAGTGTGGCTTGTGGATTTAATTTGGTGTGGGAACACCAAACTTAATTTCTTGCCACTTCTCTGGATACAGCAGGTTAACTCTAGGCAAAATCTTGTGTCCTTGCTAAAGGTTATGAAGTTAAGACTAAAAAGCAGTTAAGTGGTTGAATGATCTGTTTGATTGCTTGGAACTAGCAATGTGTAGGAAGTTAGAATGTGCTTTTGAATGAGGTTTTGGTGGAACACCAAACTTAGAATCCTCCATTCTCCCTTAAGTTGTTTTTGGTGTGCAACACCAAACTTAGCTCCTTGCAATACATATCAATTATTCAACATTTTTATTGAAAAAGCTATGAAAAGAAAACTACCTCAGGTTGGGTTGCCTCCCAACAAGCGCTCTTTTATTGTCACTAGCTTGACATCCTTCAATTCCTTTCAAGAAGGTTGTAGGTTTTGGACCTCTTTTTCCTTATCCCATTGTCCTCCCAAGTACAGCTTTGCTCTGTGACCATTTGTTGTGAATTGATTCTTTGTTGCTTCATCTAGCAGTTCAATACTCCCGTAAGGAAAAACCTTTGTTACCAAGTATGGGCCAGTCCACTTAGACTTCAGTTTGCCAGGGAAAATCTTAAGCCTTGAATTATACAGGAGCACTTGCTGTCCTGGCTTGAATTCCTTCTTTGTGATCTTCTTGTCATGCCACCTCTTAGCTCTTTCCTTGTATATCTTAGCACTTTCATAAGCTTCTAGCCTGAATTCATCTAACTCATTTAGTTGTAACAACCTTTTCTCTCCTGCAGCTTGGGGATCAAGGTTGAGGAGTTTAGTGGCCCAAAAAGCTCTGTGTTCAAGCTCTACAGGGAGGTGGCAGGATTTACCATACAATAGCTGAAAAGGTGACTTGCCAATAGGAGTTTTAAAAGCGCTCCTATATGCCCATAAGGCATCTTCTAACTTCCTAGCCCAATCCTTTCTCGTGCTTCCCACTGTTTTCTCTAGGATCTTCTTCAGTTCCCTATTTGCGAGTTCAGCCTGGCCATTAGTCTGAGGGTGGTAAGGTGTGGCTACTTTATGGATTACTCCATATTTGTGGAGGAGTTTCTCCATCTGTTTGTTGCAAAAGTGACCACCACCATCACTAACAAGACCCTTGGGCACTCCATATCTTGTGAAAATATGCTTTTTAAGGAATTGGAGGACAATCTGTGCATCACAGGTGGTTGTGGCTATTGCTTCCACCCACTTTGATACATACTCTACTGTCACCAGGATATATCTGAAAGAGTAGGAAGGAGGAAAAGGTCCCATGAAATCAATACCCCATAAGTCAAACACCTCCACTTCTAGGATGAAATTTTGAGGCATCTCATTTCTCTTTGTCAATCCTCCAGTTCTTTGACATTCATTGCATTGGTGAACAAACTCTCTGGCATCCTTGAAGATGGTTGGCCAATAAAACCCACTCTGTAATACCTTTGCAGCTGTTCTCTCTGGTCCAAAGTGTCCACCATATGCTGAGCCATGGCAATGCCATAGTATGTCCTTCATTTCACTTTCAGGGACACACCTCCTAATCATTCCATCAGAGCATCTCTTGAATAGAAAAGGTTCATCCCACAAGAACTTCCTTGCTTCATTGAGTAATTTCTTCATTTGTTGCTTGGAAAATTCTTGAGGTATCTTCCTTCCTACCTTGTAGTTTGCTATGTCAGCAAACCAAGGTGTTTGTTGAATTTGGAAAAGATGTTCATCAGGGAAGTTCTCATTTACTTGATGTGGTTTGTCTTGCTTAGCTTCTTGTGGCACTCTTGATAGATGATCTGCTACTTGATTTTCACTTCCCTTCCTATCCCTCACTTCAATATCAAATTCTTGTAGCAGCAACACCCACCTGATAAGCCTTGGCTTTGAATCCTGTTTAGACATTAAATACTTGAGAGCAGAATGGTCAGTGTATACTATAACTTTTGAGCCGATCAAGTATTTTCTAAACTTATCAAATGCATATACAATTGCTAAAAGTTCTTTTTCAGTGGTGGTATAATTTTTCTGTGTTTCATTCAACACTTTGCTAGCATAATATATGACATGATGCAATTTGTCCTTCTTTTGCCCCAGTACAGCACCGATAGCAAGGTTGCTTGCATCACACATAAGTTCAAAAGGTAAATTCCAATCAGGGGGTGTGATGATTGGTGCTGTAATGAGCTTTCTCTTGAGAGTTTCAAAGGCATGTCTACAGTTATCATCAAAAATGAAGGGAACATCATTCATTAGCAAATTGCTCAATGGTTTTGCTATTTTTGAAAAGTCCTTGATGAACCTTCTGTAGAAGCCAGCATGCCCAAGAAAACTTCTTACTGCTTTCACATTAACAGGTATAGGGAGTTTTTCAATAACTTCTATTTTAGCTTTATCAACTTCTATACCTCTACATGACACTTTATGCCAAGAACTATTCCTTCCGGAACCATGAAATGGCATTTTTCCCAATTCAACACCAAATTAGTTTCTTGGCATCTTTTCAAAACAAGAGTTAAGTTATGCAAGCAAGTGTTAAATGAATTGCCAAAAACAGAAAAATCATCCATGAAGACTTCTAAAAATTTTTCCACCATATCAGAAAAAATAGAAAGCATACACCTTTGAAAAGTGGCTAGGGCGTTGCACAGCCCAAAGGGCATCCTTCTATAGGTAAAAACTCCAAATGGGCATGTGAAGGAGGTCTTCTCTTGATCCTTGGGGTCCACCACTATTTGATTGTAACCCGAATACCCATCCAGGAAGCAATAATAAGCATGGCCTGCTAGTCTTTCCAACATTTGATCGATGAATGGCAAAGGAAAATGATCTTTTCTTGTTGCATCATTCAATTTCCTGTAGTCTATGCACATTCTCCACCCAGTCACTGTCCTAGTGGGGATCAACTCATTCTTTTCATTGGTGATGACTGTCATTCCTCCCTTTTTTGGCACAACTTGAACCGGACTCACCCAAGAGCTGTCTGAGATTGGGAAAATTATCCCTGCATTCCATAGCTTCATCACTTCTTTTTGAATCACCTCTTTCATGGTTGGGTTGAGTCTTCTTTGAGGTTGAACCACAGGTTTTGATTCTTCCTCCAATAAAATTTTATGCATGCAAATAGCAGGGCTGATGCCTTTGATGTCCTCAATTGTCCACCCCAAGGCTGTTTTGTGAGTTTTTAATACTTCAATCAACCTTGCTTCCTCATCCATGTTCAAAGAGGAATTTATAATTACTGGAAATGCCTCTGCTTCCCCAAGAAACACGTATTTGAGGTGAGGAGGGAGAGGTTTCAATTCCTGTTTTGGTTTGTCCTCTTTCTTGTCTTCAATGAGTATTTCCATCACTTCCTTTCTTTGTCCTTTCTGATGCTCCAAATAGTTGTCTTCAAACATTTCTTCTACCAGCCCTTCAATCATGTCCACATTCATGTAGTTTTCTTGCTCTGAGGGGTGTTGCATTGATTTGAAGACATTGATTACCATTTGTTCATTATGCACCCTGAAGGTCATTTCTCCCTTCTCCACATCAATAGTAGTTCTTGCTGTGGCTAGAAATGGTCTCCCCAAGATGATTGAGCTGCTTCCTTCCCCTTCTGTGTCTAAGATTACGAAGTCTGCGGGGAAGATAAACTTTCCAACCTTCACTAGTAAATTCTCCACAATACCATTGGGTGTCTTGATTGATCTATCAGCCATGACTAGTGACATCCTGGTGGGTTTAATTTCTTCTATGGCAAGCTTTCTCATCAATGATAGAGGCATCAAGTTGATGCTGGCAACTAGATCACACAGGGCATTTTCCAATGTTATCTTGCCTATGGTGCATGAGACTACAAAACTCCCTGGATCTTTGAGCTTTGGTGGGATACCCATCTGGATCACAACGCTACATTCTTCAGTGAGCATGATAGTTTCCTTTTCTTGCCAACTTCTCTTCTTGTTGATTAGCTCCTTCATGAACTTGGCATATAGGGGCATCTGCTCCAGTGCCTCAGCCAAGGGGATATTTATCTCCAACTTCTTGAAAGTCTCAAGGAACTTGTGAAATTGTTGGTCCTTTGCCTCCTTGTTGAATCTCTGGGGATATGGTAGTGGAGGTACAAAGGTCTTCTCTGCTTGTTGCTTTTGATTCTTTGTTGGCTCTTCAATCGCTTCATTCACCTTTTTTGGAATTTTTGATTTTTCCTCCTTTTCTTGAATTTGCTTTGAAGCTTGCTTGCTTGCCATTGCATCATCATCATTGGCTTCTTCTGTGTGTGTTGACTGTTCCTCTTCTAGTGGTCTCTTGCTGCTCTTCAATGTTCTCCCACTCCTTAATTGTATTGCCTTGCATTCTTCCTTAGGATTTGGGATTGTGTCACTCAGCAGTGAGCTTGAAGGTCTCTCAACAGAAATCTGTTTGGAGATTTGCCCAATTTGCCTCTCTAGGCTCTTTATGGAGGTTTTATGGTTCTTGGTTGTCATTTCCTGGTGTTTCAATATTTTGTCTATCAGGGTCTCCAAGTTAGTGAGTCTTTGAGATTCAGGTGATGCTTGTGGTGGGTTGTGAGATGTGGGTGGTGGATGGTAGGCATTTTGGTTGGTGGGTTGGTTATTGGATTGGTACTGGTTGGGGTTGGGGTAGTTGTTTTGAGGTTTTCTGTAGGTGTTTTGGTTAGTTTGCTGCTGGTTGTGGTTTTGGTTGCTTCTTGGGTTGTTTTGGTTTGAGTTCCTCTGCCATGGTTGTTGGTTTTGGGTGTGATTATCTCCCCATCTGAGGTTTGGGTGGTTCTTTCAGGATGAATTGTATGTATCACCATACACTTCATTTGGTCCTTGGTTGTGCATGTACTGTACTTGCTCTTGTTGTTGTTCTTCTTGAGTTTCTTCATTTTGCCCCCATGTGGATGATGGTTGGCTTGTGTTGACTGCTGCAACTTGGAGGCTATCAATCCTCTTGGCCATTTGCTCAAATTGTTGTTGAATTTGCTGCTGCATCATCTTGTTTTGAGCCAAGATTGAGTCCACTCCTTCTAGCTCCATTACTCCTTTCCTTTGTGATGGTTGGCGGTTTCTTTGATGAGCAAAGAAATATTGATTGTTGGCCACCATGTCAATAAGATTTTGAGCTTCTTCTGCTGTTTTCATCAGTTGCAATGATCCTCCAGCTGAGTGGTCAAGTGATTCTTGAGCCTTTAGAGTGAGTCCTTCATAGAAGTTCTGTAGCTTGTCCCACTCAGTGAACATTTCTGGTGGACATTTCCTCAGCAGAGCCTTGTATCTCTCCCATGCTTCATACAGATTTTCAGCATCCAACTGCGTGAATGTTTGCACCTCAGTCTTCAGCCTGATGACTCTTTGAGGTGGATAGAATTTGGCTAAAAATTTAGTCACCAAGTCATCCCAGCTAGTGATGCTTCCTTGAGGAAAAGTTTCAAGCCATTGTGCGGCCTTGTCCCTTAATGAGAACGGGAACAGCAGAAGCTTGTAAGTTTCAGGATTCACGCCATTGGACTTGACAGTGTCACAAATACTTAAGAAGGTAGATAGATGTTGATTTGGATCTTCCAATGGTCCTCCCCAAACGAGCAGTTGTTTTGGACCAATGTAATGAGTTGTGGCTTCAATTCAAAGTTATTTGCATTGACATTAGGGGTGAGAATGCTGCTTCCACAATGTCTAGCATTTGCAAAGGTATAGGAGGCCAATACTCTCCTCTGCTGTGGGTTATTGTTAACCCCTCCTCCTGGATTAGATGGATCTCCTTCCATCTCGTGATATTCTTCCTCAGATTCTTCCTCTCCAACAATATTTTTCCCTCTTTCAGCTCTTCTCAACCTTCTAAGAGTTCTCTGGTCAGTTTCAGATAAAACAGGAATGGATCTCCCTGTACCTGACATACAAACAAAACACAAGAAACACCACCAGTAACTCTTCAGTCTATTGCTAGAACGAAGTTTAGTTTAAGCAAAATTTCAAACAGTTAGCGTGTTAGTCAAAATTTAGAGAAACAGGAAATAAAAATGCTAGATCTAGATCACCACCTCACTTAATCATTGTCAATCTAATCAATCCCCGGCAACGGCGCCAAAAACTTGATGTGCGGAAAACGATTTGACACAAAACTCACCGGCAAGTGCACCGGGTCGCATCAAGTAATAATAACTCACGGGAGTGAGGTCGATCCCACAGGGATTGAAGGATTGAGCAATTTTAGTTTAGTGGTTGATTTAGTCAAGCGAATCAAGATTTGGTTGAGAGATTTGTGATTTGCAGAATTTAAATTGCATAGAAAGTAAAGAGAATGGGTAAATTGCATGAAATTAAAGAGAACTGAAATTTAAAGTGCTGAATCTTAAAGAACAAGAAATTAAATGGCAGAAACTTAGAACGCAAGAAATGTAAATTGCAGAATCTTAAAATGCAAGAAATGTAAATGGCTTGAATTGTAAAGGGAATTGGGAATTGGATTTGCAGAAATTAAACAAGGCAAAGTAAAATTCAACAAACATAAGAGTGGAAGATGAATTGGATTGAATCAGATCTTGAAACAGAAATGTAAATGAGCTTGAAAGCAGTAAACAGAGAATGTAAAATGATAATTCAGATCTCAAGACCCAAGAGACTAGATAACCAAGTCTAGATCTCAATGCCTTCCTAGATCCAACAAGAACAATTGCAAAGGAAAAGTAAATTGCAGAGAAAGTAGATGAAGAAGCAATTAACAGAAATTTAAATTCAATTGTGCAGTAAAGAAACAGAGAGGTCTCAGGATGAGATTGAAACAGAATTCCTTCAATTCTCCAACCCAAGATCCAAGACAATTGTAATTGAAATTGAAAGCAAGAAAACTAAGAGGAAGGGAATTCAATTCTCCTTCCCCGAGACTTAGAAATTAAAATTCACTCCACACCAAAAGCTCTCCGAAAACTCTCTATGAAAACTAAAAGGAAAAGCTCTCTAAAAACTTAAATCCTATGCTATTTATACACTTTCTTCAAATGGTCTTCAAGCCTTCAATTGGGCCTTTGCTCTTGATGGAATTGGGTTGATAGAGGCCTTGGTTGATTTCTCTTGGAGTTTGGAGAAGAACCGAAGTGAACCGGGTTTGGAATCATGTAAGCTTGAGTAAAAGTTTGAGTAAAAGTTTGAGGCAAACTTTTACTCAAACTTTTCATATCAGCCACCCCATCCTTGCTGCTACCAACGTTTGAGCCAAAGTTTGGGGTCAAACTTTTGCTCAAACGTTGGCTCCCCCTTGCACACTCATGGCGCCAACGTTTGCCAAAAAGTTTGAGGCAAACGTTGGCGCAAGCTTTTGCTCTCCAGGGTGTGTTGTTCAGCACGTAGTAAAAAAAACCAGAAAAAAACCGGAGGAGCCTGCGAAGATGAGGCCATTACGGCTCGCCTTTAGGTGTCCTCCTCGGGATAACGTCATTTAAAGAACGAGGGTCAGCACGTAGTAAAAAAAATGGAGGAGCCTGCCGAAGATGAGGCCATTACAGCTCGCCTTTCGGTGTCCTCCTCGGGATAGCATCATTTAAAGAGCGAGGGTCTGCACGTTGTGAAAAAAAACCGCAGGAGCCTGCCGAAGATGAGGCCATTACGGCTCGCCTTTTGGTGTCCTCCTCGGGATAGTGTCAATTAAAGGACGATAGTCAGCACGACATGAGAAAAACTGACAAAAAAAACCCGGAGGAGCCTGCCGAAGATGAGGCCATTACGGCTCGCCTTTAGGTGTCCTCTCCGGGATAGCATAATTTAAAGAACGATGGTCGGCACGACGTAAAAAAAAACCGAACGAGCCTGTCGAAGATGAGGCCTTTACGGCTCGCCTTTAGGTGTCCTCCTCGGGATAGCGTCATTTAACGAACGAGGGTCAGCACGTCGTAAAAAAATTCAGAAAAAAAACCGGAGGAGCCTGCCGAAGATAAGGCCATTACGAATCGCCTTTTGGTGTCCTCCTTAGGATAGCGTCATTTGAAGAACGAGGGTCTGCACGACGTAAAAAAACCAGAAAAAAATCGAAGGAGCCTGCCGAAGATGAGGCCATTACGGCTTGGCTTTAGGTGTCCTCCTCGGGACAGCGTCATTTAAAGATAGAGGGTGAGCACGACGTAAAAAAAAAAAAAAAAAACCGAGTTGCCTACCGAAGATGAGGCCATTACGGCTCACCTTTAGGTGTCCTCCTTGGGATAGTGTCATTTAAAGAACGAGGGGCACCACGACGTAAAAAAAAATGAAAAAAAACCAGAGGAGCCTGCTGAAGATGAGGCCATTACGGCTCGCCTTTAGGCGTCCTCCTCGGTATAGCGTCATTTAAAGAACGAGAGTCAGCACGTCGTAAAAAAATCAGAAAAAAATTGGAGGAGCCTGCCGAAGATGTGGCCATTACGGCTCGCCTTTAGGTGTCCTCGGGATAGCGTCATTTAAAGAAGGAGGGACAGCACGACGTAAAAAAAAACGAAAAAAAAAAACCAGAGGAGCCTGCCGAAGATGAGGCCATTACGGCTCGCCTTTAGATGTCCTCCTCGTGATAGCGTCATTTAAAGAACGAGTGTCAGCACGTCGAAAAAAAAAACGAAAAAGAAAACCGGAGGAGCCTGTTGCAGATGAGGCCATTACGGCTCGCCTTTACGTGTCCTCCTCGGGATTGCGTCATTTAAAGAACGAGGGTCAGCACGACGTAAAAAAATGAAAAAAAAAAACCGGAGGAGCCTGCCGAAGATGAGGCCATTACGGCTCGCCTTAGGTGTCCTCCTCAGGATAGCGTCATTTAAAAAATTAGGGTAAGCACGTAGTGAAAAAATAACCGGAAAAAAATTCAGAGGAGCCTGCTGAAGATGAGGCCTTTACGGCTTGCCTTTAGGTGTCCTCATCGGGATAGTGTCATTTAAAGAACGAGGGCAGCACGACATAAAAAATGAAAAAAAAACCGGACGAGCCTGCTGAAGATTAGGCCATTACGGCTCTACTTTAGACGTCCTCCTCGGATAGCGTAATTTAAAGAACGAGGGTCAGCACGTTGGTATGCGAAATTGTTACTCTGAGGTTGTAAAATTTGTTGTTCGTTCTCTCCCTGGCAATGGCGCCAATAACTGGTGCACAATACCATGGTCCAAACATAACTTCACAACTTCGCACAAGTAACCAGCAAGTGCACTGGGTCGTCCTAGTAATAAAACCTTACGTGAGTAAGGGTCGATCCCACGGAGATTGTTGGTATGAAGCAAGCTATGGTCACCTTGTAAATCTCAGTCAGGCGGATATCAAATGGTTATAGTGTTTTCGAATAATAATTATAAATAAATAGAAAATAAAGATAAAAATACTTATGTAAATCATTGGTGAGAATTTCAGATAAGCGTTTAGAGATGCTTTCGTTCCTCTGAATCTCTGCTTTCCCGCTGTTTTCATCCAATCAGTCTTACCCCTTTTCCATGGCAAGCTTTCTATAAGGGCATCACCGTTGTCAATGGCTACATCCCTTCCTCTCTTGTGAAAATGGTCCAAATGCTCTGTCACGGCATGGCTAATCATCTGGAGGTTCTCGATCATACTGGAATAGGATTCACCCTCCTTTTGCGTCTGTCACTACGCCCAGCACTCGCGAGTTTGAAGTTCGTCACAGCCATCCCTTCCCAGATCCTACTCGGAATACCACAGACAAGGTTTAGACTTTCCGGATCTCAGGAATGGCCATCCATGGGTTCTAACTTATACCACGAAGATACTAATAACTCGGACTCGGTCCCCTGTATTAGATATCTAAGAGATATTCATTCTAGCTTGTTTGCATGTAGAACGG
>NC_092052.1:76651220-76702094 GCF_003086295.3 Arachis hypogaea
ATCAAGGAAACATGAAAATCTACTCAATTAGCTTGCTTGTAGCTTAAGAAAGTGCATAATTTAAAAAAAAAAGAAAAAAAAAAATGGGCCTGAGATGAGGCCATTACGGCTCCCTTTAGGTGTCCTCCTGGGATAGTCATTTAAAGAACGAGGGCAGCACGACGTAAAAAAAATAGGAGGAGCCTGCGAAATGAGGCCATTACGGCTCGCCTTTAGGTGTCCTCCTCGGGATAGCGTCATTTAAAGAACGAGGGTCAGCACGTCGTAAAAAAAAAAAAAACCGAGGAGCCTGCCGAAGATGTACGGCGACGCTTTAGAAGGTGTCACTTCCTAGGTATAAAGACAGTGATTATAAAGAACTGACGAATCAAGCATGTGTAAAAAAAACGGAGGAGTACAAAACCGAAGTAATGAGAGCCATACGAACACATCAGGCTTTAGAGTGTCCTTCCTCGGGATAGCGTCATTTAAAGAACGAGGGTCAGCACGACGTAAAAAAAGATCAAAAAAAAAAACGGAGGAACCTGCCAAGATGAGGCCATTACGGCTCGCCTTTTAGGTGTCCTCCTCGGGATAGCGTCATTTAAAGAACGAGGGTCAGCACGACGTAAAAAAAAGAAAAAAACCAGAGGAGCCTGCCGAAGATGAGGCCATTACGGCTCGCCTTTAGGTGTCCTCCTCGGGATAGCGTCATTTAAAGAACGAGGGTCAGCACGTAGTAAAAAAAACAAACAAGGAGCCTGCCGAAGATGAGGCATTACGGCTCGGCCTTTAGGTGTCCTCCTCGGAAGCGTCATTTAAAGAACGAGGTCAGCACGAGTAAAAAAAAACAAGGAGGAGCCCTGCCGAAGATGAGGCCATTACGGCTCCCTTTAGGTGTCCTCCTCGTATAGCGTCTTTTAAAAGAACGAGGGTCAGAACGACGTAAAAAAAACGAAAAAAAAACGGAGGAGCCTGCCGAAGATGAGGCCATTACGGCTCGCTTTAGTGTCCTCCTCGGGATAGCGTCATTTAGCGAGGTCGCAGGTAAAAAAATGAAAAAACAGGGTGCGAAGAGGGCCATTACGGCTCGCCTTTAGGTGTCCTCCTCGGGATAGCGTCATTTAAAGAACGAGGGTCAGCACGAGTAAAAAAAAACTAGAGGAGCCTGCCGAAGATGAGGCATTACGGCTCCCTTTAGGTGTCTCTCGGATAGTATTTAAAGACGAGGAGCACAGTAAAAAAAAAGGAGGAGCCTGAAGATGAGGCATTACGGCTCGCCTTTAGGTGTCTCCTCGGGATAGCGTCATTTAAAGAACGAGGGTCAGCACGACGTAAAAAAAGAAAAAACGAGGAGCCTGCCGAAGATGGGCCATTACGGCTGCCTTTGTGTCCTCGGATAGCGTCATTTAAAGAACGAGGGTCAGCACGACGTAAAAAAAAGGAAAAAAACCGGAGGAGCCTGCCGAAGATGAGGCCATTACGGCTCGCCTTTAGGTGTCCTCCTCGGGATAGCGTCATTAAAGGACGAGAGTCAGCAGAACGTAAAAAAAAACCAACAAAAAAAAACCCGGAGGAGCCTGCCGAAGATGAGGCCATTACAGCTCGCCTTTAGGTGTCCTCCCGGGATAGCGTCATTTAAAGAACGAGGGTCGCACGACGTAAAAAAAAAAACGGAGGAGCCTGCCGAAGATGAGGCCATTACGGCTCCCTTTAGGTGTCCTCCTCGAGATAGCGTCATTTAAAGAACGAGGGTCAGCACGACGTAAAAAAAAACCATAAAAAAAAACCAGAGGAGCCTGCCGAAGATGAGGCCATTACGGCTCGCCTTTAGGTGTCCTCCTCGGGATAGCGTCATTTAAAGAATGAGGGTCAGCATGCTGTAAAAAAAGGGAAAAAAAACCGGAGGAGCCTGCCGAAAATGAGGCATTACGGCTCGCCTTTAGGTGTCCTCCTCGGGATAGCGTCATTTAAAGAGCGAGGGTCAGCACGTAGTAAAGAAAAACCGGAGGAGCTGCCGAAGATGAGGCCATTACGGCTCGCCTTTAGGTGTCCTCCTCGGATAGCGTATTTAAAGAACGAGGGTCAGCACGTAGTAAAAAAAGAAAAAAAGAGGAGCCTGCCGAAGATGAGGCCATTACGGCTCGCCTTTAGGTGTCCTCCTCGGGATAGCGTCATTTAAAGAACGAGGGTCAGCACGAGTAAAAAAACGAAAAAAATCGGAGGAGCCTGCCGAAGATGAGGCCATTACGGCTCGCTTTAGGTGTCCTCCTCGGATAGCGTCATTTAAAGAACGAGGGTCAGCACGAGTAAAAAAAAAAACAGAGGAGCCTGCCGAAGATGAGGCCATTACGGCTCGCCTTTAGGTGTCCTCCTCGGATAGCTCATTTAAAGAACGAGGGTAGCACGACGTAAAAAAAAGAAAAAAGAGGAGTGCGAATGAGGCCATTAGGCTCGCTTTAGGTGTCCTCGGATAGCGTATTTAAAGAACGAGGGTCAGCACGTGTAAAAAAAAAAGAGGAGCCTGCCGAAGATGAGGCCATTACGGCTCGCTTTAGGTGTCCTCCTCGGGATAGCGTCATTTAAAGAACGAGGGTCAGACGAGTAAAAAAAAAAAAAAAAAAGAGAGCCTGCGAAGATGAGGCCATTACGTCGCCTTTAGTGTCCTCTGGGATAGCGTCATTTAAAGAACGAGGGTCAGCAGAGTAAAAAAAAACCGGAGGAGCCTGCCGAAGATGAGGCCATTACGGCTCGCCTTTAGGTGTCCTCCTCGGATAGCGTCATTTAAAGAACAGTAGCACGTAAAAAAAAAACGAGAGCTCGAGATGAGGCCATTAGGCTGCCTTTAGGGTCCCGGATAGCAAAAAAAATCGGAAAAAAAGAGAGCTGCGAAGATGAGGCCATTAGGCTCCCTTTAGGTGTCCTCCCGGGAAGCGTCATTAAAGAACGAGGGTCACAGACGTAAAAAAAACAAAAGAGGAGCCTGCGAAGATGAGGCATTACGGCTCCCTTAGGTGTCCTCCGGAACGTCATTTAAAGAACGAGGTCAGCACGACGTAAAAAAAAACCGAGAGCTGCGAAGATGAGGCCATTACGGCTCGCCTTTAGGTGTCCTCCTCGGATAGCGTCATTTAAAGAACGAGGTCAGCACGACGTAAAAAAAACCAAAAAAAAGAGGAGCCTGCCGAAGATGAGGCCATTACGGCTCGCCTTTAGGTGTCCTCCTCGGATACTCATTAAAGAACGAGGTAGCAGAGTAAAAAAAAAAAAACGAGGAGCTGCCAAGATGAGGCCATTACGGCTCCCTTTAGGTGTCCTCCTCGGGATAGCGTCATTTAAAGACGAGGGTCAGCACGTAGTAAAAAAAAACGGAGGAGCCTGCCGAGATGAGGCCATTACGGCTCGCCTTTAGGTGTCTCCTCGGATAGTCATTTAAAGAAGAGGTCAGCACGTAAAAAAAAAAAAAACGGAGGAGCCTGCCGAAGATGAGGCCATTACGGCTCGCCTTTAGTGTCTCCTCGGGATAGCGTCATTTAAAGAACGAGGTCAGCACGAGTAAAAAAAAAAAAACGAGGAGCCTGCGAAGATGAGGCCATTACGGCTCGCCTTTAGGTGTCCTCCTCGGGATAGCGTCATTTAAAGAACGAGGGTCAGCACGATGTAAAAAAAACGAAAAAAACGAGGAGCCTGCCGAAGATGAGGCCATTACGGCTCGCCTTTAGGTGTCCTCCTCGGGATAGCGTCATTTAAAGAACGAGGGTCAGCACGACGTAAAAAAAAAAACCGGAGGAGCCTGCCGAAGATGAGGCCATTACGGCTCGCCTTTAGGTGTCCTCCTCGGATAGCGTCATTTAAAGAACGAGGGTCAGCACGACGTAAAAAAAAAAAAAAAACCGGAGGAGCCTGCCGAAGATGAGGCCATTACGGCTCGCCTTTAGGTGTCCTCCTCGGATAGCGTCATTTAAAGAACGAGGGTCAGCACGAGTAAAAAAAAAAAAAAAAACCGAGGAGCCTGCCGAAGATGAGGCCATTACGGCTCGCCTTTAGGTGTCCTCCTCGGGATAGCGTCATTTAAAGAACGAGGGTCAGCACGAGTAAAAAAAAAAAAAACGGAGGAGCCTGCCGAAGATGAGGCCATTACGGCTCGCCTTTAGGTGTCCTCTCGGGATAGCGTCATTTAAAGAACGAGGGTCAGCACGAGTAAAAAAAAAAAAAACGGAGGAGCCTGCCGAAGATGAGGCCATTACGGCTCGCCTTTAGGTGTCCTCCTCGGATAGCGTCATTTAAAGAACGAGGGTCAGCACGACGTAAAAAAAAAAAAAAAAACCGGAGGAGCCTGCCGAAGATGAGGCCATTACGGCTCGCCTTTAGGTGTCCTCCTCGGGATAGTGTCATTTAAAGAACGAGGGTCAGCACGACGTAAAAAAAAAAAAAAACGGAGGAGCCTGCCGAAGATGAGGCCATTACGGCTCGCCTTTAGGTGTCCTCCTCGGATAGCGTCATTTAAAGAAGGGTCAGCACGAGTAAAAAAACGAAAAAACGGAGGAGCCTGCGAAGATGAGGCCATTACGGCTCCCTTTAGTGTCTCCTCGGGATAGCGTCATTTAAAGAACGAGGGCAGCACGACGTAAAAAAAAAAAAAAAAACCGAGGAGCCTGCGAAGATGAGGCCATTACGGCTCGCCTTTAGGTGTCCTCCTCGGATAGCGTCATTTAAAGAACGAGGGTCAGCACGAGTAAAAAAAAAAAAAAAACCGAGGAGCCTGCCGAAGATGAGGCCATTACGGCTCGCCTTTAGGTGTCCTCCTCGGGATAGCGTCATTTAAAGAACGAGGGTCAGCACGACGTAAAAAAAAAAAAAAAAACCGAGGAGCCTGCCGAAGATGAGGCCATTACGGCTCGCCTTTAGGTGTCCTCCCGGGACAGCGTCATTTAAAGAACGAGGTCGCACGACGTAAAAAAACAAAAAAAACCGGAGGAGCCTGCCGAAGATGAGGCCATTACGGCTCCCTTTAGGTGTCCTCCTCGGATAGCGTCATTTAAAGAACGAGGGTCAGCACGACGTAAAAAAAACCAAAAAAAACCGAGGAGCCTGCCGAAGATGAGGCCATTACGGCTCGCCTTTAGGTGTCCTCCTCGGGATAGCGTCATTTAAAGAACGAGGGTCAGCACGATGTAAAAAAAAAAAAAACCGGAGGAGCCTGCCGAAGATGAGGCCATTACGGCTCGCCTTTAGGTGTCCTCCTCGGGATAGCGTCATTTAAAGAACGAGGGTCAGCACGAGTAAAAAAAAAAAAAACGGAGGAGCCTGCCGAAGATGAGGCCATTACGGCTCGCCTTTAGGTGTCCTCCTCGGATAGCGTCATTTAAAGAACGAGGGTCAGCACGTAGTAAAAAAAAAAAAAAACCGGAGGAGCCTGCCGAAGATGAGGCCATTACGGCTCCCTTTAGGTGTCCTCCTCGGATAGCGTCATTTAAAGAACGAGGGTCAGCACGACGTAAAAAAAAACCGGAGGAGCCTGCGAAGATGAGGCCATTACGGCTCGCCTTTAGTGTCCTCCTCGGATAGCGTCATTTAAAGAACGAGGGTCAGCACGAGTAAAAAAAAGAAAAAAACGAGGAGCCTGCCGAAGATGAGGCATTACGGCTCGCCTTTAGGTGTCCCTCGGATAGCGTCATTTAAAGAACGAGGTCAGCACGACGTAAAAAAAGAAAAAAACGGAGGAGCCTGCCGAAGATGAGGCCATTACGGCTCGCCTTTAGGTGTCCTCCTCGGGATAGCGTCATTAAAGAACGAGGTCAGCACGAGTAAAAAAAAAAAAAAAACCGGAGGAGCCTGCCGAAGATGAGGCCATTACGGCTCGCCTTTAGGTGTCCTCCTCGGATAGCGTCATTTAAAGAACGAGGGTCAGCACGACGTAAAAAAAAAAAAAAAAGGAGCCTGCCGAAGATGAGGCCATTACGGCTCGCCTTTAGGTGTCCTCCTCGGATAGCGTCATTTAAAGAACGAGGTCAGCAGAGTAAAAAAAAACCGGAGGAGCCTGCCGAAGATGAGGCCATTACGGCTCGCCTTTAGGTGTCCTCCTCGGGATAGCGTCATTTAAAGAACGAGGGTCAGCACGTAGTAAAAAAAAACCGGAAAAAAACCGGAGGAGCCTGCCGAAGATGAGGCCATTACGGCTCGCCTTTAGGTGTCCTCCTCGGGATAGCGTCATTTAAAGAACGAGGGTCAGCACGACGTAAAAAAAAGAAAAAAACCGGAGGAGCCTGCCGAAGATGAGGCCATTACGGCTCGCCTTTAGGTGTCCTCCTCGGGATAGCGTCATTTAAAGAACGAGGGTCAGCACGAGTAAAAAAAACGAAAAAAACCGAGGAGCCTGCCGAAGATGAGGCCATTACGGCTCGCCTTTAGGTGTCCTCCTCGGGATAGCGTCATTTAAAGAACGAGGGTCAGCACGACGTAAAAAAAGGAAAAAAACGGAGGAGCCTGCCGAAGATGAGGCCATTACGGCTCGCCTTTAGGTGTCCTCCTCGGGATAGCGTCATTTAAAGAACGAGGGTCAGCACGACGTAAAAAAAAAAAAAAAACCGGAGGAGCCTGCCGAAGATGAGGCCATTACGGCTCGCCTTTAGGTGTCCTCCTCGGGATAGCGTCATTTAAAGAACGAGGGTCAGCACGACGTAAAAAAAACGAAAAAACCGGAGGAGCCTGCCGAAGATGAGGCCATTACGGCTCGCCTTTAGGTGTCCTCCTCGGGATAGCGTCATTTAAAGAACGAGGGTCAGCACGACGTAAAAAAAAAAAAAAAACCGGAGGAGCCTGCCGAAGATGAGGCCATTACGGCTCGCCTTTAGGTGTCCTCCTCGGATAGCGTCATTTAAAGAACGAGGGTCAGCACGACGTAAAAAAAAACGAAAAAAAACCGGAGGAGCCTGCCGAAGATGAGGCCATTACGGCTCGCCTTTAGGTGTCCTCCTCGGGATAGCGTCATTTAAAGAACGAGGGTCAGCACGACGTAAAAAAAACAAAAAAACCGGAGGAGCCTGCCGAAGATGAGGCCATTACGGCTCCCTTTAGGTGTCCTCCTCGGATAGCGTCATTTAAAGAACGAGGGTCAGCACGACGTAAAAAAAAAAAAAAAACCGAGGAGCCTGCCGAAGATGAGGCCATTACGGCTCGCCTTTAGGTGTCCTCCTCGGGATAGCGTCATTTAAAGAACGAGGGTCAGCACGAGTAAAAAAAACCAAAAAACGGAGGAGCCTGCCGAAGATGAGGCCATTACGGCTCGCCTTTAGGTGTCCTCCTCGGGATAGCGTCATTTAAAGAACGAGGGTCAGCACGAGTAAAAAAAACAAAAAAAACGAGGAGCCTGCCGAAGATGAGGCCATTACGGCTCCCTTTAGGTGTCCTCCTCGGGATAGCGTCATTTAAAGAACGAGGGTCAGCACGACGTAAAAAAAAACCGGAGGAGCCTGCCGAAGATGAGGCCATTACGGCTCGCCTTTAGGTGTCCTCCTCGGATAGCGTCATTTAAAGAACGAGGGTCAGCACGTACGTAAAAAAAAAACCGGAGGAGCCTGCCGAAGATGAGGCCATTACGGCTCGCCTTTAGGTGTCCTCCTCGGATAGCGTCATTTAAAGAAGAGGGTCAGCACGTAGTAAAAAAAAAAAAAACCGGAGGAGCCTGCCGAAGATGAGGCCATTACGGCTCCCTTTAGGTGTCCTCCTCGGGATAGGTCATTTAAAGAACGAGGGTCAGCACGACGTAAAAAAAACGAAAAAAAGGAGGAGCCTGCCGAAGATGAGGCCATTACGGCTCGCCTTTAGGTGTCCTCCTCGGATAGCGTCATTTAAAGAACGAGGGTCAGCACGTGTAAAAAAAACGAAAAAACCGAGGAGCCTGCCAAGATGGGCCATTACGGCTAGCCTTTAGGTGTCCTCGGATAGCGTCATTTAAAGAACGAGGTCAGCACGAGTAAAAAAAAAAAAAAACGAGGAGCCTGCCGAAGATGAGGCCATTACGGCTCGCCTTTAGGTGTCCTCCTCGGGATAGCGTCATTTAAAGAACGAGGGTCAGCAGACGTAAAAAAAAACAAAAAAAACCGGAGGAGCCTGCCGAAGATGAGGCCATTACGGCTCGCCTTTAGGTGTCCTCCTCGGGATAGCGTCATTTAAAGAACGAGGTCAGCACGACGTAAAAAAAACCGGAGGAGCCTGCCGAAGATGAGGCCATTACGGCTCGCCTTTAGGTGTCCTCCTCGGGATAGCGTCATTTAAAGAACGAGGGTCAGCACGACGTAAAAAAAACCGAAAAAAAACCGAGGAGCCTGCCGAAGATGAGGCCATTACGGCTCGCCTTTAGGTGTCCTCCTCGGATAGCGTCATTTAAAGAACGAGGGTCAGCACGAGTAAAAAAGAAAAAAACCGGAGGAGCCTGCCGAAGATGAGGCCATTACGGCTCCCTTTAGGTGTCCTCCTCGGGATAGCGTCATTTAAAGAACGAGGGTCAGCACGAGTAAAAAAAAAAAAAAACCGGAGGAGCCTGCCGAAGATGAGGCCATTACGGCTCGCCTTTAGGTGTCCTCCTCGGGATAGCGTCATTTAAAGACGAGGGTCAGCACGTAAAAAAAAAAAAAAACGGAGGAGCCTGCCGAAGATGAGGCCATTACGGCTCGCCTTTAGGTGTCCTCCTCGGGATAGCGTCATTTAAAGAACGAGGGTCAGCACGACGTAAAAAAAACCGGAGGAGCCTGCCGAAGATGAGGCCATTACGGCTCGCCTTTAGGTGTCCTCCTCGGATAGCGTCATTTAAAGAACGAGGGTCAGCACGACGTAAAAAAAAACAAAAAAAACCGAGGAGCCTGCCGAAGATGAGGCCATTACGGCTCGCCTTTAGGTGTCCTCCTCGGATAGCGTCATTTAAAGAACGAGGGTCAGCACGAGTAAAAAAAAAACCGGAGGAGCCTGCCGAAGATGAGGCCATTACGGCTCGCCTTTAGGTGTCCTCCTCGGGATAGCGTCATTTAAAGAACGAGGGTCAGCACGACGTAAAAAAAAAAAAAAAACCGAGGAGCCTGCCGAAGATGAGGCCATTACGGCTCGCCTTTAGGTGTCCTCCTCGGGATAGCGTCATTTAAAGAACGAGGGTCAGCACGAGTAAAAAAAAAAAAAACCGGAGGAGCTGCCGAAGATGAGGCCATTACGGCTCGCCTTTAGGTGTCCTCCTCGGATAGCGTCATTTAAAGAACGAGGTCAGCACGAGTAAAAAAAAAAAAAAAACGAGGAGCCTGCCGAAGATGAGGCCATTACGGCTCGCCTTTAGGTGTCCTCCTCGGGATAGCGTCATTTAAAGAACGAGGGTCAGCACGACGTAAAAAAACGAAAAAACCGAGGAGCCTGCCGAAGATGAGGCCATTACGGCTCGCCTTTAGGTGTCCTCCTCGGATAGCGTCATTTAAAGAACGAGGGTCAGCACGACGTAAAAAAAAAAAAAAAACCGGAGGAGCCTGCCGAAGATGAGGCCATTACGGCTCGCCTTTAGGTGTCCTCCTCGGATAGCGTCATTTAAAGAACGAGGGTCAGCACGTAGTAAAAAAAAACCGGAGGAGCCTGCCGAAGATGAGGCCATTACGGCTCGCCTTTAGGTGTCCTCCTCGGATAGCGTCATTTAAAGAACGAGGGTCAGCACGAGTAAAAAAACGAAAAAAACCGGAGGAGCCTGCCGAAGATGAGGCCATTACGGCTCGCCTTTAGGTGTCCTCCTCGGGATAGCGTCATTTAAAGAACGAGGGTCAGCACGACGTAAAAAAAAAAAAAACGAGGAGCCTGCCGAAGATGAGGCCATTACGGCTCGCCTTTAGGTGTCCTCCTCGGATAGCGTCATTTAAAGAACGAGGGTCAGCACGACGTAAAAAAAACGAAAAAAAAGGAGCTGCGAAGATGAGGCCATTAGGTCGCCTTAGGGTCCTCCTCGGATAGCGTCATTTAAAGAAAGGTCAGCACGTAAAAAAAAAAAACGAGGAGCTGCCAAGATGAGGCCATTACGGCTCGCCTTTAGGTGTCCTCCTCGGATAGCGTCATTTAAAGAACGAGGGTCAGCACGACGTAAAAAAAACCAAAAAAACGGAGGAGCCTGCCGAAGATGAGGCCATTACGGCTCGCCTTTAGGTGTCCTCCTCGGGATAGCGTCATTTAAAGAACGAGGGTCAGCACGACGTAAAAAAAACAAAAAAAACCGAGGAGCCTGCCGAAGATGAGGCCATTACGGCTCGCCTTTAGGTGTCCTCCCGGGATAGCGTCATTTAAAGAACGAGGGTCAGCACGACGTAAAAAAAAAACCGGAGGAGCCTGCCGAAGATGAGGCCATTACGGCTCGCCTTTAGGTGTCCTCCTCGGATAGCGTCATTTAAAGAACGAGGGTCAGCACGAGTAAAAAAAACCAAAAAAAAACCGAGGAGCCTGCCGAAGATGAGGCCATTACGGCTCGCCTTTAGGTGTCCTCCTCGGGATAGCGTCATTTAAAGAACGAGGGTCAGCACGAGTAAAAAAAAAAAAAAAACCGGAGGAGCCTGCCGAAGATGAGGCCATTACGGCTCGCCTTAGGTGTCCTCCTCGGATAGCGTCATTTAAAGAACGAGGGTCAGCACGAGTAAAAAAAACGGAGGAGCTGCCGAAGATGAGGCCATTACGGCTCGCCTTTAGGTGTCCTCCTCGGATAGCGTCATTTAAAGAACGAGGGTCAGCACGAGTAAAAAAAACGAAAAAAAACCGAGGAGCCTGCCGAAGATGAGGCCATTACGGCTCGCCTTTAGGTGTCCTCCTCGGGATAGGTCATTTAAAGAACGAGGGTCAGCACGACGTAAAAAAAAAAAAACCGGAGGAGCCTGCCGAAGATGAGGCCATTACGGCTCGCCTTTAGGTGTCCTCCTCGGGATAGCGTCATTTAAAGAACGAGGGTCAGCACGACGTAAAAAAAAAAAAAACCGGAGGAGCCTGCCGAAGATGAGGCCATTACGGCTCCCTTTAGGTGTCCTCCTCGGATAGCGTCATTTAAAGAACGAGGGTCAGCACGACGTAAAAAAAACCAAAAAAAACCGAGGAGCCTGCCGAAGATGAGGCCATTACGGCTCGCCTTTAGGTGTCCTCCTCGGGATAGCGTCATTTAAAGAACGAGGGTCAGCACGAGTAAAAAAAAAAAAAACCGGAGGAGCCTGCCGAAGATGAGGCCATTACGGCTCGCCTTTAGGTGTCCTCCTCGGGATAGCGTCATTTAAAGACGAGGGTCAGCACGTAGTAAAAAAAAAACGGAGGAGCCTGCCGAGATGAGGCCATTACGGCTCGCCTTTAGGTGTCCTCCTCGGATAGCGTCATTTAAAGAAAGGGTCAGCACGTAGTAAAAAAAAAAAAACGGAGGAGCCTGCCGAAGATGAGGCCATTACGGCTCCCTTTAGGTGTCCTCCTCGGGATAGGTCATTTAAAGAACGAGGGCAGCACGACGTAAAAAAAAAAAAAAAACCGGAGGAGCCTGCCGAAGATGAGGCCATTACGGCTCGCCTTTAGGTGTCCTCCTCGGATAGCGTCATTTAAAGAACGAGGGTCAGCACGACGTAAAAAAAACGAAAAAAACCGGAGGAGCCTGCCGAAGATGAGGCCATTACGGCTCGCCTTTAGGTGTCCTCCTCGGGATAGCGTCATTTAAAGAACGAGGGTCAGCACGACGTAAAAAAAACAAAAAAAACCGGAGGAGCCTGCCGAAGATGAGGCCATTACGGCTCGCCTTTAGGTGTCCTCCTCGGGATAGCGTCATTTAAAGAACGAGGGTCAGCACGACGTAAAAAAAAAAAAAAAAACCGAGGAGCCTGCCGAAGATGAGGCCATTACGGCTCGCCTTTAGGTGTCCTCCTCGGGATAGCGTCATTTAAAGAACGAGGGTCAGCACGTAGTAAAAAAAAAACCGGAGGAGCCTGCCGAAGATGAGGCCATTACGGCTCGCCTTTAGGTGTCCTCCTCGGATAGCGTCATTTAAAGAACGAGGGTCAGCACGAGTAAAAAAAACGAAAAAAAACCGGAGGAGCCTGCCGAAGATGAGGCCATTACGGCTCGCCTTTAGGTGTCCTCCTCGGGATAGCGTCATTTAAAGAACGAGGGTCAGCACGACGTAAAAAAAAAAAAAAAAAAACCGGAGGAGCCTGCCGAAGATGAGGCCATTACGGCTCGCCTTTAGGTGTCCTCCTCGGGATAGCGTCATTTAAAGAACGAGGTCAGCACGACGTAAAAAAAAAAACGGAGGAGCCTGCCGAAGATGAGGCCATTACGGCTCGCCTTTAGGTGTCCTCCTCGGATAGCGTCATTTAAAGAACGAGGGTCAGCACGACGTAAAAAAAACGAAAAAAAACCGAGGAGCCTGCCGAAGATGAGGCCATTACGGCTCGCCTTTAGGTGTCCTCCTCGGGATAGCGTCATTTAAAGAACGAGGGTCAGCACGACGTAAAAAAAACGAAAAAAAACCGAGGAGCCTGCCGAAGATGAGGCCATTACGGCTCGCCTTTAGGTGTCCTCCTCGGATAGCGTCATTTAAAGAACGAGGGTCAGCACGAGTAAAAAAAAACCGGAGGAGCCTGCCGAAGATGAGGCCATTACGGCTCGCCTTTAGGTGTCCTCCTCGGGATAGCGTCATTTAAAGAACGAGGGTCAGCACGAGTAAAAAAAAAACCGGAGGAGCCTGCCGAAGATGAGGCCATTACGGCTCCCTTTAGGTGTCCTCCTCGGATAGCGTCATTTAAAGAACGAGGTCAGCACGACGTAAAAAAAAAAAACCGGAGGAGCCTGCCGAAGATGAGGCCATTACGGCTCGCCTTTAGGTGTCCTCCTCGGGATAGCGTCATTTAAAGAACGAGGGTCAGCACGACGTAAAAAAAACGAAAAAAACCGGAGGAGCCTGCCGAAGATGAGGCCATTACGGCTCGCCTTTAGGTGTCCTCCTCGGATAGCGTCATTTAAAGAACGAGGGTCAGCACGACGTAAAAAAAAGAAAAAAACCGGAGGAGCCTGCCGAAGATGAGGCCATTACGGCTCGCCTTTAGGTGTCCTCCTCGGATAGCGTCATTTAAAGACGAGGGTCAGCACGAGTAAAAAAAAAAAAAAAACCGGAGGAGCCTGCCGAAGATGAGGCCATTACGGCTCGCCTTTAGGTGTCCTCCTCGGGATAGCGTCATTTAAAGAACGAGGGTCAGCACGACGTAAAAAAAAAAAAAAACCGGAGGAGCCTGCCGAAGATGAGGCCATTACGGCTCGCCTTTAGGTGTCCTCCTCGGGATAGCGTCATTTAAAGAACGAGGGTCAGCACGACGTAAAAAAAAAAAAAAACGGAGGAGCCTGCCGAAGATGAGGCCATTACGGCTCGCCTTTAGGTGTCCTCCTCGGATAGCGTCATTTAAAGAACGAGGGTCAGCACGACGTAAAAAAAACAAAAAAAAACCGGAGGAGCCTGCCGAAGATGAGGCCATTACGGCTCGCCTTTAGGTGTCCTCCTCGGGATAGCGTCATTTAAAGAACGAGGGTCAGCACGACGTAAAAAAACAAAAAAAACCGGAGGAGCCTGCCGAAGATGAGGCCATTACGGCTCGCCTTTAGGTGTCCTCCTCGGGATAGCGTCATTTAAAGAACGAGGGTCAGCACGTAGTAAAAAAAAAAAACGGAGGAGCCTGCCGAAGATGAGGCCATTACGGCTCGCCTTTAGGTGTCCTCCTCGGATAGCGTCATTTAAAGAAAGGGTCAGCACGAGTAAAAAAAAAAAAAAAAACGGAGGAGCCTGCCGAAGATGAGGCCATTACGGCTCCCTTTAGGTGTCCTCCTCGGATAGGTCATTTAAAGAACGAGGGCAGCACGACGTAAAAAAAAACCGGAGGAGCCTGCGAAGATGAGGCCATTACGGCTCCCTTTAGGTGTCCTCCTCGGATAGCGTCATTTAAAGAACGAGGGTCAGCACGTCGTAAAAAAAATCGGAAAAAAACCGTAGGAGCCTGCCGAAGATGTGGCCATTACGGCTAGCCTTTAGGTGTCCTCGGGATAGCGTCATTTAAAGAACGAGGGTCAGCACGACGTAAAAAAACCAGAAAAAAAACGGAGGAGCCTGCCGAAGATGAGGCCATTACGGCTCGCCTTTAGGTGTCCTCCTCGGGATAGCGTCAATTAAAGGACGAGGGTCAGCAGAACGTAAAAAAAAACCAACAAAAAAACCCGGAAGAGCCTGCCGAAGATGAGGCCATTACCGCTCGCCTTTAGGTGTCCATCCCGGGACAGCGTCATTTAAAGAACGATGGTCGGCACGACGTAAAAAAAATCGGAGGAGCCTGCCGAAGATGAGGCCATTATGGCTCCCCTATAGGTGTTCTTCTCGGGATAGCGTCATTTAAAGAGCAGGGTCAGCACGTAGTAAAAAAAAAACCGGAGGAGCCTGCCGCAGATGAGGCCATTACGGCTCGCCTTTAGGTGTCCTCCTCAGGATAGGTCATTTAAAGAATTAGGGTTAGCACGTAGTGAAAAAAATGGAAAAAAACTGGAGGAGCCTGCCGAAGATGAGGCCATTACGGCTCACCTTTAGATTCCTCCTCGGATAGTGTCATTTAAAGAACGAGGGGCAGCACGACGTAAAAAAAAAGAAAAAAACCGAGGAGCTTGCTGAAGATGAGGCCATTACGGCTCGCCTCTAGGCGTCCTCCTCGGGATAGCGTCATTTAAAGAACGAGGGTCAGCACGTCGTAAAAAAAATCGGAAAAAAACCGTAGAGATTGCCAACGATGTGGCCATTACGGCTAGCTTTAGGTGTCCTCGGGATAGCGTCATTTAAAGGACGAGGTCAGCAGAACGTAAAAAAAACCGAAAAAAACCGGAGGAGCCTGCCGAAGATGAGGCCATTACGGCTCGCCTTTAGGTGTCCATCCCGGGACAGCATCATTTAAAGAACGATGGTCAGCACGACGTAAAAAAAACCGGAGGAGCCTGCCGAAGATGAGGCCATTACGGCTCCCTTTAGGTGTCCTCCTCAGATAGCATCATTTAAAGAACGAGGGTCAGCACGACAAAAAAAAACCATAAAAAAACCAGAGGAGCCTGCCGAAGATGAGGCCATTACGGCTCGCCTTTAGGTGTCCTCCTCGGGATAGCATCATTTAAAGAACGAGGGTCAGCAGACAAAAAAAAAAAAAAAAACCGAGGAGCCTGCCGAAGATGAGGCCATTACGGCTCCCTTTAGTGTCCTCCTCGGGATAGCGTCATTTAAAGAACGAGGGCAGCACGACGTAAAAAAAAAAAAAAAACGGAGGAGCCTGCGAAGATGAGGCCATTACGGCTCGCCTTTAGGTGTCCTCCTCGGATAGCGTCATTTAAAGAACGAGGGTCAGCACGACGTAAAAAAAACAAAAAAACCGGAGGAGCCTGCCGAAGATGAGGCCATTACGGCTCGCCTTTAGGTGTCCTCCTCGGGATAGCGTCATTTAAAGAACGAGGGTCAGCACGACGTAAAAAAAACAAAAAAAACCGAGGAGCCTGCCGAAGATGAGGCCATTACGGCTCGCCTTTAGGTGTCCTCCTCGGATAGGTCATTTAAAGAACGAGGGTCAGCACGACGTAAAAAAAAACAAAAAAAAACCGGAGGAGCCTGCCGAAGATGAGGCCATTACGGCTCGCCTTTAGGTGTCCTCCTGGGATAGCGTCATTTAAAGAACGAGGGTCAGCACGACGTAAAAAAAACGAAAAAAAAACCGAGGAGCCTGCCGAAGATGAGGCCATTACGGCTCGCCTTTAGGTGTCCTCCTCGGGATAGCGTCATTTAAAGACGAGGGTCAGCACGACGTAAAAAAAAACAAAAAAAACCGGAGGAGCCTGCCGAAGATGAGGCCATTACGGCTCGCCTTTAGGTGTCCTCCCGGGATAGCGTCATTTAAAGAACGAGGGTCAGCACGACGTAAAAAAAAACCAGAGGAGCCTGCCGAAGATGAGGCCATTACGGCTCCCTTTAGGTGTCTCCTCGGATAGCGTCATTTAAAGAACGAGGGTCAGCACGACGTAAAAAAAAAAAAAAAACCGGAGGAGCCTGCCGAAGATGAGGCCATTACGGCTCGCCTTTAGGTGTCCTCCTCGGGATAGCGTCATTTAAAGAACGAGGGTCAGCAGAGTAAAAAAAAGAAAAAAACCGGAGGAGCCTGCCGAAGATGAGGCCATTACGGCTCGCCTTTAGGTGTCCTCCTCGGATAGCGTCATTTAAAGAACGAGGGTCAGCACGACGTAAAAAAAAAAAAAAACCGGAGGAGCCTGCCGAAGATGAGGCCATTACGGCTCGCCTTTAGGTGTCCTCCTCGGATAGCGTCATTTAAAGAACGAGGGTCAGCACGAGTAAAAAAAAGGAAAAAAACGGAGGAGCTGCCGAAGATGAGGCCATTACGGCTCGCCTTTAGGTGTCCTCCTCGGGATAGCGTCATTTAAAGAACGAGGGTCAGCACGACGTAAAAAAAAACCGGAGGAGCCTGCCGAAGATGAGGCCATTACGGCTCGCCTTTAGGTGTCCTCCTCGGGATAGCGTCATTTAAAGAACAGGGTCAGCACGTCGTAAAAAAAACGGAAAAAACCGAGGAGCCTGCCGAAGATGAGGCCATTACGGCTCGCCTTTAGGTGTCCTCCTCGGGATAGCGTCATTTAAAGAACGAGGGTCAGCACGACGTAAAAAAAACCAAAAAAAACCGGAGGAGCCTGCCGAAGATGAGGCCATTACGGCTCGCCTTTAGGTGTCCTCCTCGGGATAGCGTCATTTAAAGAACGAGGGTCAGCAGAACGTAAAAAAAAACCAAAAAAAAACCGGAGGAGCCTGCCGAAGATGAGGCCATTACGGCTCGCCTTTAGGTGTCCTCCCGGGATAGCGTCATTTAAAGAACGAGGTCGCACGACGTAAAAAAAAAAACGGAGGAGCCTGCCGAAGATGAGGCCATTACGGCTCCCTTTAGGTGTCCTCCTCGGGATAGCGTCATTTAAAGACGAGGGTCAGCACGTAGTAAAAAAAAAAACCGGAGGAGCCTGCCGAGATGAGGCCATTACGGCTCGCCTTTAGGTGTCCTCCTCGGATAGCGTCATTTAAAGAAAGGGTCAGCACGTAGTAAAAAAAAAAAAAAACGGAGGAGCCTGCCGAAGATGAGGCCATTACGGCTCCCTTTAGGTGTCCTCCTCGGGATAGTGTCATTTAAAGAACGAGGGCAGCACGACGTAAAAAAAACGAAAAAAACCGGAGGAGCCTGCGAAGATGAGGCCATTACGGCTCGCCTTAGGTGTCCTCCTCGGGATAGCGTCATTTAAAGAACGAGGGTCAGCACGTCGTAAAAAAAAACGGAAAAAAACCGAGGAGCTGCCGAAGATGAGGCCATTACGGCTCGCCTTTAGGTGTCCTCGGGATAGCGTCATTTAAAGACGAGGTCAGCAGACGTAAAAAAAACGAAAAAAACCGGAGGAGCCTGCCGAAGATGAGGCCATTACGGCTCGCCTTTAGGTGTCCTCCCGGGATAGCGTCATTTAAAGAACGAGGTCAGCACGACGTAAAAAAAAACCGGAGGAGCCTGCCGAAGATGAGGCCATTACGGCTCCCTTTAGGTGTCCTCCTCGGATAGCGTCATTTAAAGAACGAGGGTCAGCACGACGTAAAAAAAACCAAAAAAAACAGAGGAGCCTGCCGAAGATGAGGCCATTACGGCTCGCCTTTAGGTGTCCTCCTCGGGATAGCGTCATTTAAAGAACGAGGGTCAGCACGATGTAAAAAAAAGGAAAAAAAACCGGAGGAGCCTGCCGAAGATGAGGCCATTACGGCTCGCCTTTAGGTGTCCTCCTCGGGATAGCGTCATTTAAAGACGAGGGTCAGCACGTAGTAAAAAAAAAAAAAACGGAGGAGCCTGCCGAAGATGAGGCCATTACGGCTCGCCTTTAGGTGTCCTCCTCGGATAGCGTCATTTAAAGAAGAGGGTCAGCACGTAGTAAAAAAAACGAAAAAAACCGGAGGAGCCTGCCGAAGATGAGGCCATTACGGCTCCCTTTAGGTGTCCTCCTCGGGATAGCGTCATTTAAAGAACGAGGGTCAGCACGACGTAAAAAAAAACCAGAGGAGCCTGCCGAAGATGAGGCCATTACGGCTCCCTTTAGGTGTCCTCCTCGGATAGCGTCATTTAAAGAACGAGGGTCAGCACGTCGTAAAAAAAACGAAAAAAACCGAGGAGCCTGCCGAAGATGAGGCCATTACGGCTCGCCTTTAGGTGTCCCTCGGGATAGCGTCATTTAAAGAACGAGGGTCAGCACGACGTAAAAAAAACCAAAAAAAAACCGGAGGAGCCTGCCGAAGATGAGGCCATTACGGCTCGCCTTTAGGTGTCCTCCTCGGGATAGCGTCATTTAAAGAACGAGGGTCAGCAGACGTAAAAAAAACAAAAAACCGGAGGAGCCTGCCGAAGATGAGGCCATTACGGCTCGCCTTTAGGTGTCCTCTCGGGATAGCGTCATTTAAAGAACGAGGTCAGCACGACGTAAAAAAAAACCAGAGGAGCCTGCCGAAGATGAGGCCATTACGGCTCCCTTTAGGTGTCCTCCTCGGGATAGCGTCATTTAAAGAACGAGGGTCAGCACGTAGTAAAAAAAAAACCGGAGGAGCCTGCCGAAGATGAGGCCATTACGGCTCGCCTTTAGGTGTCCTCCTCGGGATAGCGTCATTTAAAGAACGAGGGTCAGCACGACGTAAAAAAAACAAAAAAAAACCGAGGAGCCTGCCGAAGATGAGGCCATTACGGCTCGCCTTTAGGTGTCCTCCTCGGATAGCGTCATTTAAAGAACGAGGGTCAGCACGAGTAAAAAAAAGAAAAAAACCGGAGGAGCCTGCCGAAGATGAGGCCATTACGGCTCGCCTTTAGGTGTCCTCGGGATAGCGTCATTTAAAGAACGAGGGTCAGCACGACGTAAAAAAAACCAGAAAAAAAACCGGAGGAGCCTGCCGAAGATGAGGCCATTACGGCTCGCCTTTAGGTGTCCTCCTCGGGATAGCGTCATTTAAAGACGAGGTCAGCACGTAGTAAAAAAAAAACCGGAGGAGCCTGCCGAAGATGAGGCCATTACGGCTCGCCTTTAGGTGTCCTCCTCGGATAGCGTCATTTAAAGAAAGGGTCAGCACGAGTAAAAAAAAAAAAAACGGAGGAGCCTGCCGAAGATGAGGCCATTACGGCTCCCTTTAGGTGTCCTCCTCGGGATAGGTCATTTAAAGAACGAGGGTCAGCACGACGTAAAAAAAAAAAAAAAACGGAGGAGCCTGCCGAAGATGAGGCCATTACGGCTCGCCTTTAGGTGTCCTCCTCGGGATAGCGTCATTTAAAGAACGAGGGTCAGCACGTCGTAAAAAAAATCGGAAAAAAACCGTAGAGATGCCAAGATGTGGCCATTACGGCTCGCCTTTAGGTGTCCTCGGGATAGCGTCATTTAAAGACGAGGTCAGCAGACGTAAAAAAAACGAAAAAAACCGGAGGAGCCTGCCGAAGATGAGGCCATTACGGCTCGCCTTTAGGTGTCCTCCCGGATAGCGTCATTTAAAGAACGAGGTCGCACGACGTAAAAAAAACCGGAGGAGCCTGCCGAAGATGAGGCCATTACGGCTCCCTTTAGGTGTCCTCCTCGATAGCGTCATTTAAAGAACGAGGGTCAGCACGACAAAAAAAACAAAAAAAACCGAGGAGCCTGCGAAGATGAGGCCATTACGGCTCGCCTTTAGGTGTCCTCCTCGGATAGCTCATTTAAAGAACGAGGGTCAGCACGAGTAAAAAAAAGAAAAAAAACGGAGGAGCCTGCCGAAGATGAGGCCATTACGGCTCGCCTTTAGGTGTCCTCCTCGGGATAGCGTCATTTAAAACGAGGGTCAGCACGAGTAAAAAAAAACGGAGGAGCCTACCGAAGATGAGGCCATTACGGCTGCCTTTAGGTGTCCTCCTCGGATAGCGTCATTTAAAGAATAGGGTCAGCACGTAGTAAAAAAACCGAAAAAAACGGAGGAGCCTGCCGAAGATGAGGCCATTACGGCTCTCCTTTAGGGTCCTCTCGGGATAGTGTCATTTAAAGAACGAGGGCAGCACGACGTAAAAAAAACCGGAGGAGCCTGCTGAAGATGAGGCCATTACGGCTCGCCTTTAGTGTCCTCCTCGGATAGCTCATTTAAAGAACGAGGGTCAGCACGTCGTAAAAAAAATCGGAAAAAACCGTAGGAGCCTGCCGAAGATGTGGCCATTACGGCTAGCCTTTAGGTGTCCTCGGGATAGCGTCATTTAAAGAACGAGGGTCAGCACGACGTAAAAAAAACCAGAAAAAAAACCGGAGGAGCCTGCCGAAGATGAGGCCATTACGGCTCGCCTTTAGGTGTCCTCCTCGGGATAGCGTCAATTAAAGACGAGGGTCAGCAGAACGTAAAAAAAAACCAACAAAAAAACTCGGAGGAGCCTGCCGAAGATGAGGCCATTACCGCCTTTAGGTGTCCTCTCGGGACAGCGTCATTTAAAGAACGATGGTCGGCACGACGTAAAAAAAAACCGGAGGAGCCTGCCGAAGATGAGGCCATTACGGCTCCCTTAGGTGTCTCTCGGGATAGCGTGATTTAAAGACGAGGGTCAGCACGTAGTAAAAAAAAACCGGAGGAGCCTGCCGAGATGAGGCCATTACGGCTCGCCTTAGGTGTCCTCCTCGGGATAGCGTCATTTAAAGAACGAGGGTCAGCACGACGTAAAAAAAACCAAAAAAAAACCGAGGAGCCTGCCGAAGATGAGGCCATTACGGCTCGCCTTTAGGTGTCCTCCTCGGGATAGCGTCATTTAAAGAACGAGGGTCAGCACGAGTAAAAAAAAAAAAAAACCGGAGGAGCCTGCCGAAGATGAGGCCATTACGGCTCGCCTTTAGGTGTCCTCCTCGGGATAGCGTCATTTAAAGAACGAGGGTCAGCACGTAGTAAAAAAAAACCGGAGGAGCCTGCCGAGATGAGGCCATTACGGCTGCCTTTAGGTGTCCTCCTCGGATAGCGTCATTTAAAGAACGAGGGTCAGCACGTAGTAAAAAAAACGAAAAAAACCGAGGAGCCTGCCGAAGATGAGGCCATTACGGCTCCCTTTAGGTGTCCTCCTCGGATAGCGTCATTTAAAGAACGAGGGCAGCACGACGTAAAAAAAAACCGGAGGAGCCTGCGAAGATGAGGCCATTACGGCTCGCCTTTAGGTGTCCTCCTCGGATAGCGTCATTTAAAGAACGAGGGTCAGCACGTGTAAAAAAAACAAAAAAACCGAGGAGCCTGCCGAAGATGAGGCCATTACGGCTCGCCTTTAGGTGTCCTCGGGATAGCGTCATTTAAAGAACGAGGGTCAGCACGACGTAAAAAAAAAAAAAAAACCGGAGGAGCCTGCCGAAGATGAGGCCATTACGGCTCGCCTTTAGGTGTCCTCCTCGGATAGCGTCATTTAAAGAACGAGGGTCAGCAGACGTAAAAAAAAACAAAAAAAACGGAGGAGCCTGCCGAAGATGAGGCCATTACGCTGCCTTTAGGTGTCCTCTCGGATAGCGTCATTTAAAGAACGAGGTCAGCACGAGTAAAAAAAAACCGGAGGAGCCTGCCGAAGATGAGGCCATTACGGCTCCCTTAGGTGTCTCTCGGGATAGCGTATTTAAAGAACGAGGGTCAGCACGAGTAAAAAAAAACGGAGGAGCCTGCCGAAGATGAGGCCATTACGGCTCGCCTTTAGGTGTCCTCCTCGGGATAGCGTCATTTAAAGAACGAGGGTCAGCACGACGTAAAAAAAACGAAAAAAAACCGAGGAGCCTGCCGAAGATGAGGCCATTACGGCTCGCCTTTAGGTGTCCTCCGGGATAGCGTCATTTAAAGAACGAGGGTCAGCACGACGTAAAAAAAAACCGGAGGAGCCTGCCGAAGATGAGGCCATTACGGCTCGCCTTTAGGTGTCCTCCTCGGGATAGCGTCATTTAAAGAACGAGGGTCAGCACGACGTAAAAAAAAAACCGGAGGAGCCTGCCGAAGATGAGGCCATTACGGCTCCCTTTAGGTGTCCTCCTCGGGATAGCGTCATTTAAAGACGAGGGTCAGCACGTAGTAAAAAAAAAACCGGAGGAGCCTGCCGCAGATGAGGCCATTACGGCTCGCCTTTAGGTGTCCTCCTCGGGATAGCGTCATTTAAAGAACGAGGGTCAGCACGTAGTAAAAAAAACGGAAAAAAACGGAGGAGCCTGCCGAAGATGAGGCCATTACGGCTCGCCTTTAGGTGTCCTCTCGGGATAGGTCATTTAAAGAACGAGGGTCAGCACGACGTAAAAAAAAAAAAAAAACCGGAGGAGCCTGCCGAAGATGAGGCCATTACGGCTCGCCTTTAGGTGTCCTCCTCGGGATAGCGTCATTTAAAGAACGAGGGTCAGCACGACGTAAAAAAAACGAAAAAAACCGAGGAGCCTGCCGAAGATGAGGCCATTACGGCTCGCCTTTAGGTGTCCTCGGGATAGCGTCATTTAAAGAACGAGGGTCAGCACGAGTAAAAAAAAAAAAAACCGGAGGAGCCTGCCGAAGATGAGGCCATTACGGCTCGCCTTTAGGTGTCCTCCTCGGGATAGCGTCATTTAAAGAACGAGGGTCAGCACGACGTAAAAAAAAAAAAAAAAACCGGAGGAGCCTGCCGAAGATGAGGCCATTACGGCTCGCCTTTAGGTGTCCTCCTCGGATAGCGTCATTTAAAGAACGAGGGTCAGCACGACGTAAAAAAAAAAAAAAACCGGAGGAGCCTGCCGAAGATGAGGCCATTACGGCTCCCTTTAGGTGTCCTCCTCGGGATAGCGTCATTTAAAGAACGAGGGTCAGCACGAGTAAAAAAAAACCGGAGGAGCCTGCCGAAGATGAGGCCATTACGGCTCGCCTTTAGGTGTCCTCCTCGGGATAGCGTCATTTAAAGAACGAGGGTCAGCACGAGTAAAAAAAACAAAAAAAACCGAGGAGCCTGCCGAAGATGAGGCCATTACGGCTCGCCTTTAGGTGTCCTCCTCGGGATAGCGTCATTTAAAGAACGAGGGTCAGCACGAGTAAAAAAAAGAAAAAAAACCGGAGGAGCCTGCCGAAGATGAGGCCATTACGGCTCGCCTTTAGGTGTCCTCCTCGGGATAGCGTCATTTAAAGAACGAGGGTCAGCACGAGTAAAAAAAAAACCGGAGGAGCCTGCCGAAGATGAGGCCATTACGGCTCGCCTTTAGGTGTCCTCCTCGGATAGCGTCATTTAAAGAACGAGGTCAGCACGAGTAAAAAAAAAAACCGAGGAGCCTGCCGAAGATGAGGCCATTACGGCTCGCCTTTAGGTGTCCTCCTCGGATAGGTCATTTAAAGAACGAGGGTCAGCACGAGTAAAAAAAACCGGAGGAGCCTGCCGAAGATGAGGCCATTACGGCTCGCCTTTAGGTGTCCTCCTCGGGATAGCTCATTTAAAGAACGAGGGTCAGCACGACGTAAAAAAAAAAAAAAAACCGAGGAGCCTGCCGAAGATGAGGCCATTACGGCTCGCCTTTAGGTGTCCTCCGGGATAGCGTCATTTAAAGAACGAGGGTCAGCACGACGTAAAAAAAAGAAAAAAAACCGGAGGAGCCTGCCGAAATGAGGCCATTACGGCTCCCTTTAGGTGTCCTCCTCGGGATAGCGTCATTTAAAGACGAGGGTCAGCACGACGTAAAAAAAACAAAAAAAACCGGAGGAGCCTGCCGAAGATGAGGCCATTACGGCTGCCTTTAGGTGTCCTCCTCGGGATAGCGTCATTTAAAGAACGAGGTCAGCACGACGTAAAAAAAAAACCGGAGGAGCCTGCCGAAGATGAGGCCATTACGGCTCCCTTTAGGTGTCCTCCTCGGGATAGCGTCATTTAAAGACGAGGGTCAGCACGTAGTAAAAAAAAACCGGAGGAGCCTGCCGAAGATGAGGCCATTACGGCTCGCCTTTAGGTGTCCTCCTCGGGATAGCGTCATTTAAAGAACGAGGGTCAGCACGTCGTAAAAAAACGAAAAAAACCGAGAGCTGCCAAGATGAGGCCATTACGGCTGCCTTTAGGTGTCCACGGGATAGCGTCATTTAAAGAACGAGGGTCAGCACGACGTAAAAAAAACCGGAGGAGCCTGCCGAAGATGAGGCCATTACGGCTCGCCTTTAGGTGTCCTCCTGGGATAGCGTCATTTAAAGAACGAGGTCGCACGACGTAAAAAAAAAACCGGAGGAGCCTGCCGAAGATGAGGCCATTACGGCTCCCTTAGGTGTCTCCTCGGGATAGCGTCATTTAAAAACGAGGGTCAGCACGTAGTAAAAAAAAACCGGAGGAGCCTGCCGAGATGAGGCCATTACGGCTCGCCTTTAGGTGTCCTCCTCAGGATAGCGTCATTTAAAGAAGAGGGTCAGCACGTAGTAAAAAAACTGAAAAAAACCGGAGGAGCCTGCCGAAGATGAGGCCATTACGGCTCCCTTTAGGTGTCCTCCTCGGATAGTGTCATTTAAAGAACGAGGGCAGCACGACGTAAAAAAAACAAAAAAAACCGGAGGAGCCTGCCGAAGATGAGGCCATTACGGCTCGCCTTTAGGTGTCCTCCTCGGGATAGCGTCATTTAAAGAACGAGGGTCAGCACGTCGTAAAAAAAACGAAAAAAACCGAGGAGCTGCCAAGATGAGGCCATTACGGCTGCCTTTAGGTGTCCTCGGGATAGCGTCATTTAAAGAACGAGGGTCAGCACGACGTAAAAAAAACCGGAGGAGCCTGCCGAAGATGAGGCCATTACGGCTCGCCTTTAGGTGTCCTCCTCGGATAGCGTCATTTAAAGAACGAGGTCAGCACGACGTAAAAAAAAACCGGAGGAGCCTGCCGAAGATGAGGCCATTACGGCTCGCCTTTAGGTGTCTCTCGGGATAGCGTCATTTAAAGAACGAGGGTCAGCACGTAGTAAAAAAAAAAACCGGAGGAGCCTGCCGAGATGAGGCCATTACGGCTCGCCTTTAGGTGTCCTCCTCGGATAGCGTCATTTAAAGAAAGGGTCAGCACGTAGTAAAAAAAACGAAAAAAACCGGAGGAGCCTGCCGAAGATGAGGCCATTACGGCTCCCTTTAGGTGTCCTCCTCGGGATAGCGTCATTTAAAGAACGAGGGTCAGCACGACGTAAAAAAAACAAAAAAAAACCGGAGGAGCCTGCGAAGATGAGGCCATTACGGCTCGCCTTAGGTGTCCTCCTCGGGATAGCGTCATTTAAAGAACGAGGGTCAGCACGTCGTAAAAAAAACGAAAAAAAACCGAGGACTGCCAAGATGAGGCCATTACGGCTGCCTTTAGGTGTCCTCGGGATAGCGTCATTTAAAGACGAGGGTCAGCAACGTAAAAAAAACGAAAAAAAACCGAGGAGCCTGCCGAAGATGAGGCCATTACGGCTCGCCTTTAGGTGTCCTCCCGGGATAGCTCATTTAAAGAACGAGGTCGCACGACGTAAAAAAAACCAGAGGAGCCTGCCGAAGATGAGGCCATTACGGCTCCCTTTAGGTGTCCTCCTCGATAGCTCATTTAAAGAACGAGGGTCAGCACGACAAAAAAAAAAAAAAAAAACCAGAGGAGCCTGCCGAAGATGAGGCCATTACGGCTCGCCTTTAGGTGTCCTCCTCGGGATAGCATCATTTAAAGAACGAGGGTCAGCAGATGTAAAAAAAAGGTAAAAAAAACCGGAGGAGCCTGCCGAAATGAGGCCATTACGGCTCGCCTTTAGGTGTCCTCCTCGGGATAGCGTCATTTAAAGACGAGGGTCAGCACGTAGTAAAAAAAAAAACCGGAGGAGCCTACCGAGATGAGGCCATTACGGCTTGCCTTTAGGTGTCCTCCTCAGGATAGCGTCATTTAAAGAAAGGGTCAGCACGTAGTAAAAAAACGAAAAAAACCGGAGGAGCCTGCCGAAGATGAGGCCATTACGGCTCCCTTTAGGGTCCTCCTCGGGATAGTGTCATTTAAAGAACGAGGGCAGCACGACGTAAAAAAAACCGGAGGAGCCTGCTGAAGATGAGGCCATTACGGCTCGCCTTTAGTGTCCTCCTCGGGATAGCATCATTTAAAGAACGAGGGTCAGCACGTCGTAAAAAAAATGGAAAAAAACCGAGGAGCCTGCCGAAGATGAGGCCATTACGGCTCGCCTTTAGGTGTCCTCCTCGGGATAGCGTCATTTAAAGAACGAGGGTCAGCACGACGTAAAAAAAACCAGAAAAAAAACCGGAGGAGCCTGCCGAAGAGAGGCCATTACGGCTCCCTTTAGGTGTCCTCCTCGGGATAGCGTCAATTAAAGGACGAGGGTCAGCAGAACGTAAAAAAAAAACCAACAAAAAAATCTCGGAGGAGCCTGCCGAAGATGAGGCCATTACGCTCGCCTTTAGGTGTCCTCCTCGGGACAGCGTCATTTAAAGAACGATGGTCGCACGATGTAAAAAAAAAACGGAGGAGCCTGCGAAGATGAGGCCATTACGGCTCCCTTAGGTGTCTTCTCGGATAGCGTGATTTAAAGAGCGAGGGTCAGCACGTAGTAAAAAAAAACCGGAGGAGCCTGCCGCAGATGAGGCCATTACGGCTCGCCTCTAGGCGTCCTCCTCGGGATAGCGTCATTTAAAGAACGAGGGTCAGCACGTCGTAAAAAAAATCGGAAAAAAACCGAAGAGATTGCCAAGATGTGGCCATTACGGCTAGCCTTTAGGTGTCCACGGGATAGCGTCATTTAAAGAACGAGGGTCAGCACGACGTAAAAAAAACCCGGAGGAGCCTGCCGAAGATGAGGCCATTACGGCTAGCCTTTAGGTGTCCATCCTGGGACAGCTTCATTTAAAGAACGAGGTCGCACGACGTAAAAAAAAACCGGAGGAGCCTGCCGAAGATGAGGCCATTACGGCTCCCCTATAGGTGTTCTTCTCGGGATAGCGTGATTTAAAAGCGAGGGTCAGCACGTAGTAAAAAAAAACCGGAGGAGCCTGCCGCAGATGAGGCCATTACGGCTCGCCTTTAGGTGTCCTCCTCAGATAGCGTCATTTAAAGAATTAGGGTCAGCACGTAGTGAAAAAAAACTGGAAAAAAACCGGAGGAGCCTGCCGAAGATGAGGCCATTACGGCTCACCTTTAGATGTCCTCCTCGGATAGTGTCATTTAAAGAACGAGGGCAGCACGACGTAAAAAAAACAAAAAAAAACCGGAGGAGCCTGCTGAAGATGAGGCCATTACGGCTCGCCTCTAGGCGTCCTCCTCGGGATAGCGTCATTTAAAGAACGAGGGTCAGCACGTGTAAAAAAAATCGGAAAAAAACCGAAGAGATGCCAAGATGGGCCATTACGGCTGCCTTTAGGTGTCTCGGGATAGCGTCATTTAAAAACGAGGGTCAGCACAACGTAAAAAAACCGGAGGAGCCTGCCGAAGATGAGGCCATTACGGCTCACCTTTAGATGTCCTCCTCGGATAGTGTCATTTAAAGAACGAGGGCAGCACGATGTAAAAAAAAAAAAAAAAATCGGAGGAGCCTGCGAAGATGAGGCCATTACGGCTCGCCTCTAGGCGTCCTCCTCGGGATAGCGTCATTTAAAGAACGAGGGTCAGCACGTCGTAAAAAAATCGAAAAAAAAACGTAGAGATGCCAAGATGGGCCATTACGGCTGCCTTTAGGTGTCCCGGGATAGCGTCATTTAAAGAACGAGGGTCAGCACGACGTAAAACAAACCGGAAGAGCCTGCCGAAGATGAGGCATTACGGCTCCTTTAGGTGTCCCCTAGGACAGCTCATTTAAAGAACGATGGTCGCACGACGTAAAAAAAAACCGGAGGAGCCTGCCGAAGATGAGGCCATTACGGCTCCCTATAGGTGTCTCTCGGGATAGCGTGATTTAAATACGAGGGTCAGCACGCAGTAAAAAAAAACCGGAGGAGCCTGCCGCAGATGTAAAAACATGAAAAAAACATGAAAAAAAAACTAGAGGAGCCTTCCGAAGATGAGGCCATTACGGCTCGCCTTTAGGTGTCCTCCTCGGGATAGCGTCATTTAAAGAACGAGGGTCAGCACGTAGTAAAAAAAAATCGGAAGAGCCTGCCGAAGATGTGGAATTACGGCTCGCCTTTAGGTGTCCTCCTCGGGATAACGTCATTTAAAGAACGAGGGTCAGCACATAGTAAAAAAAATGGAGGAGCCTGCCGAAGATGCGGCCATTACAGCTCACCTTTCGGTGTCCTCCTCGGGATAGCATCATTTAAAGTGCGAGGGTTGCACGATGTGAAAAAAAACCAGAAAAAAACCGGAGGAGCCTGCCGAAGATGAGGCCATTACGGCTCGCCTTTTGGTGTCCTCCTCGGGATAGTGTCATTAAAGGACGATACTCAGCACGACGTAAAAAAACTGACAAAAAAACCGGAGGAGCCTACCGAAGATGAGGACTTTACGGATCGACTTTAGGTGTCCTCCCGGGATAGCATAATTTAAAGAACGATGGTCGGCACGACGTAAAAAAAAAACGGAGGAGCCTGCCGAAGATGAGGCCATTACGGCTCGCCTTTAGGTGTCCTCCTCGGGATAGCGTCATTTAAAGAACGAGGGTCAGCATGTCGTAAAAAAATTCGAAAAAAAAACCGGAGGAGCCTGCCGAAGATGAGGCCATTACGAATCGCCTTTAGGCATCCTCCTTAGGATAGCGTCATTTAAAGAACGAGGGTCTGCACGTCGTAAAAAAAACGGAAAAAAAACCGAAGGAGCCTGCCGAAGATGAGGCCATTACGGCTCGGCTTTTGGTGTCCTCCTCGGGATAGCGTCATTTAAAGAAAGAGCGTGAGCACGATGTAAAAAAAAACAGAAAAAAAAACCGAGTGCCTTCGAAGATGAGGCATTATGGCTCGCTTTTAGGTGTCCTCCTCGGGATAGCGTCATTTAAAGAATGAGGGTCAGCACGTAGTAAAAAAAAACCAGAAAAAAACCGGAGGAGCCTTCCGAAGATGTGGCCATTACGGCTCGCCTTTAGGTGCCTCCTCAGAATAGCGTCATTTAAAGAATTAGGGTCAGCACGTAGTGAAAAAATAACCGAAAAAAAATTCGGAGGAGCTACCGAAGATGAGGCCATTATGGCTCGCCTTTAGGTGTCCTCCTCGGGATAGTGTCATTTAAAGAACAAGGGCAGCACGATGTTAAAAAAATGAAAAAAAACCGGAGGAGCCTGCTGAAGATGAGGCCATTACGACTCGCCTTTAGGCGTCCTCCTCGGGATAGCGTCATTTAAAGAACGAGGGTGAGCACGACGTAAAAAAAACCGGAAAAAAAAAACCGGAGGAGCTTGCCGAAGATGAGGCCATTACGGCTCGCCTTTAGATGTCCTCCTCGTGTTAGCGTCATTTAAAGAACGAGGGTCAGCACGACGTAGAAAAAAACCGGAAAAAAAACCGAAGGAGCGTGCCAAAGATGAGGCCATTACAGCGCGCCTTTAGGATTCCTCCTCGTGATAGCGTCATTTAAAGAACCAGGGTCTGCACGACGTAAAAAAAATGAAAAAGAAAACCGGAGGAGCCTGCCGAAGATGAGGCCATTACGGCTAGCCTTTAGGCGTCCTCCTTGGGATAGCGTCATTTAAAGAGCGAGGGTCAGCACGTAGTAAAAAAAATCGGAGGAGCCTGCCGAAGATGAGGCCATTACGAATTGCCTTTAGGCGTCCTCCTTAGGATAGCATCATTTAAAGAACGAGGGTCTGCACGACGTAAAAAAAATCGGAAACAAACCGAAGGAGCCTGCCGAAGATGAGGCCATTACGGCTCGGCTTTAGGTGTCCTCCTCGAGATAGTGTCATTTAAAGAAAGAGGGTGAGCACGATGTAAAAAAAACAGAAAAAAAAAAACCGAGTTGCCTGTCGAAGATGAGGGTATTACAGCTAGCTTTTAGGTGTCTTCCTCGGGATAGTTTCATTTAAAGAATGAGGGTTAACACGTAGAGAAAAAAAAACCGAAAAAAAACCGAAGGAGCCTGCCGAAGATGAGGCAATTACGACTCGCCTTTAGGTGTCCTCCTCGAGATAGCGTCATTTAAAGAACGAGGGTCAGCACGTAGTAAAAAAAATCGGAGGAGCTTGCCAAAGATGAGGCCATTACGGCTCGCCTTTAGGTGTCCTCCTCGGGATAGTGTCATTTAAAGAACGAGGGTAAGCACAATGTAAAAAACATGAAAAAAAAACTAGAGGAGCCTGCCGAAGATGAGGCCATTACGGCTCGCCTTTAGGTGTCCTCCTCGGGATAGCGTCATTTAAAGAACGAGGGTCAGCACGTAGTAAAACAAAATTGGAGGAGCCTGCCGAAGATGCGGAAATTACGGCTCGCCTTTAGGTGTCCTCCTCGGGATAACGCCATTTAAAGAACGAGGGTCAGCACATAGTAAAAAAAATGGAGGAGCCTGCCGAAGATGAGGCCATTACAGCTCACCTTTCGGTGTCCTCCTCGGGATAGCATCATTTAAAGAGCGAGGGTCTGCACGATGTGAAAAAAAAACCAGAAAAAAAACTGGAGGAGCCTGCCGAAGATGAGGCCATTACGGCTCGCCTTTTGGTGTCCTCCTCGGGATAGTGTCAATTAAAGGACGATAGTCAGCACGACGTAAAAAAAACTGACAAAAAGACCCAGAGGAGCCTGCCGAAGATGAGGACATTACGGATCGACTTTAGGTGTCCTCCCCGGGATAGCATAATTTAAAGAACGATGGTCGGCACGACGTAAAAAAAAAAACCGGAGGAGCCTACCGAAGATGAGGCCATTACGGCTCACCTTTAGGTGTCCTCCTCGGGATAGCGTCATTTAAAGAACGAGGGTCAGCATGTCGTAAAAAAATTCGGAAAAAAAACCGGAGGAGCCTGCCGAAGATGAGGCCATTACGAATCGCCTTTAGGCATCCTCCTTAGGATAGCGTCATTTAAAGAACGAGGGTCTGCACGTCGTAAAAAAAAACCGGAAAAAAAACCGAAGGAGCCTGCCGAAGATGAGGCCATTACGGCTCGGCTTTAGGTGTCCTCCTCGGGATAGCGTCATTTAAAGAAAGAGCGTGAGCACGATGTAAAAAAAACAGAAAAAAAAACCGAGTTGCCTTTCGAAGATGAGGGCATTATGGCTCGCTTTTAGGTGTCTTCCTCAGGATAGCGTCATTTAAAGAATGAGGGTCAGCACGTAGTAAAAAAAAACCAGAAAAAAACCGGAGGAGCCTGCCGAAGATGTGGCCATTACGGCTCGCCTTTAGGCGTCCTCCTCGGGATAGCGTCATTTAAAGTACGAGGGTCAGCACGTTGTAAAAAAAAAACCAAAAAAAACTGGAGGAGCCTGCCGAAGATGTGGCCATTACGGCTCGCCTTTAGGTATCCTCGGGATAGCGTCATTTATAGAACGAGGGTCAGCACGACGTAAAAAAAACCAAAAAAAAAAAACCGGAGGAGCCTGCCGAAGATGAGGCCATTACGGCTCGCCTTTAGATGTCCTCCTCGTGATAGCGTCATTTAAAGAACGAGGGTCAGCACGACGTAAAAAAAATCGAAAAAGAAAACCCGAGGAGCCTGTTGCAGATGAGGCCATTATGGCTCGCCTTTACGTGTCCTCCTCGGGATAGCGTCATTTAAAGAACGAGGGTCAGCACGACGTAGAAAAAAACTGGAAAAAAAACCGGAGGAGCCTGCCGAAGATGAGGCCATTACGGCGCGCCTTTAGGTGTCCTCCTCGTGATAGCGTCATTTAAAGAACAAGGGTCAGCACGACGTAAAAAAATGAAAAAGAAAACCGGAGGAACCTGTTGAAGATGAGGCCATTAAGGCTCGCCTTTATGTGTCCTCCTCGGGTTTGCGTCATTTAAAGAACCAGGGTCAGCACGATGTAAAAAAATGGAAAAAAACCGGAGGAGCATGCCGAAGATGAGGCCGTTACGGGTCGTCTTTAGGTGTCCTCCTCGGGATAGCGTCATTTAAAGAACTAGGGTCAGCATGATGTAAAAAAAACGAAAAAAAACCGGAGGAGCCTACCGAAGATGAGGCCATTACGGCTAGCCTTTACTCGTCCTCCTTGGGATAGCGTCATTAAAAGAGCGAGGGTCAGCACGTAGTAAAAAAACCGGAGGAGCCTGCCGAAGATGAGGCCATTACGAATCGCCTTTAGGCGTCCTCCTTAGGATAGCGTCATTTAACGAACGAGGGTCTGCACGACGTAAAAAAACCGGAAAAAAACCGAAGGAGCCTGCCGAAGATGAGGCCATTACGGCTCGGCTTTAGGTATCCTCCTTGGGATAGCGTCAATTAAAAAAAGAGGGTGAGCACGATGTAAAAAAAATAGAAAAAAAAACCGAGTTGCCTGTCGAAGATGAGTGCATTACGGCTCGCTTTTAGGTGTCCTCCTCTGGATAGTTTCATTTAAAGAATGAGGGTCAGCACGTAGAGAAAAAAAAACCGAAAAAAAACCGAAAGAGTCTGCCGAAGATGAGGCAATTACGGCTCGCCTTTAGGTGTCCTCCTCGAGATAGCGTCATTTAAAGAACGAAGGTCAGCACGTAGTAAAAAAAATCGGAGGAGCTTGCCAAAGATGAGGCCATTATGGCTCGCCGTAAGATGTCCTCCTCGGGATAGCGTCATTTAAAGAACGAGGGTACGCACAATGTAAAAAACATGAAAAAAAAACTAGAGGAGCCTGCCGAAGAGGAGGCCATTACGGCTCGCCTTTAGGTGTCCTCCTCGGGATAGCGTCATTTAAAGAACGAGGGTCAGCACGTAGTAAAAAAAATCGGACGAGCCTGCCGAAGATGTGGAAATTACAGCTCGCCTTTAGTTGTCCTCCTCGGGATAACGTCATTTAGAGAACGAGGGTCAGCACGTAGTAAAAAAAATGGAGGAGCCTGCCGAAGATGAGGCCATTACAACTCACCTTTCGGTGTCCTCCTCGGGATAGCATCATTTAAAGAGCGAGGGTCTGCACGATGTGAAAAAAAAACCAGAAAAAAACCGGAGGAGCCTGCCGAAGATGAGGCCATTACGGCTCGCCTTTTGGTGTCCTCCTCGGGATAGTGTCAATTAAAGGACGATAGTCAGCACGACGTAAAAAAAAATGACAAAAAAACCCGGAGGAGCCTGCCGAAGATGAGGCCATTACGGATCGACTTTAGGTGTCCTCCCCGGGATAGCATAATTTAAAGAATGATGGTCGGCACGACGTAAAAAAAAAAACAGGAGGAGCCTGCCGAAGATAAGGCCATTACGGCTCGCCTTTAGGTGTCCTCCTCAGGATAGCGTCATTTAAAGAACGAGGGTCAGCATGTCGAAAAAAATTCGGAAAAAAAAAAACCGGAGGAGCCTGCCGAAGATGAGGCCATTACGAATCGCCTTTAGGCATCCTACTTAGGATAGCGTCATTTAAAGAACGAGGGTCTGCACGTCGTAAAAAAACCAGAAAAAAAAACGAAGGAGCCTGCCGAAGATGAGGCCATTACGGCTCGGCTTTAGGTGTCCTCCTCGGGATAGCGTCATTTAAAGAAAGAGCGTGAGCACGATGTAAAAAAAAACAGAAAAAAAAAACCGAGTTCCCTTTCGAAGATGAGGGCATTATGGCTCGCTTTTAGGTGTCCTCCTCGGGATAGCGTCATTTAAAGAATGAGGGTCAGCACGTAGTGAAAAAAAAAACTGGAAAAAAACCGGAGGAGCCTGCCGAAGATGTGGCCATTACGGCTCGCCTTTAGGTGCCCTCCTCAGGATAGCGTCATTTAAAGAATTAGGGTCAGCACGTAGTGAAAAAAATAACCGAAAAAAAATTCGGAGGAGGCTACCGAAGATGAGGCCATTACGGCTCGCCTTTAGGTGTCCTCCTCGAGATAGTGTCATTTAAAGAACGAGGGGCAGCACGACGTTAAAAAATGAAAAAAAACCGGAGGAGCCTGCTGAAGATGAGGCCATTACGGCTCGACTTTAGGCGTCCTCCTCGGGATAGCGTCATTTAAAGAACGAAGGTCAGCACGACGTAAAAAAAACCGGAGGAGCCTGCCGAAGATGAGGCCATTACGGCTCGCCTTTAGATGTCCTCCTCGTGATAGCGTCATTTAAAGAACGAGGGTCAGCACGACATAAAAAAAATCGAAAAAGAAAACCGGAGGAGCCTGTTGCAGATGAGGCCATTACGACTCGCCTTTACGTGTACTCCTCGGGATAGCGTCATTTAAAGAACGAGGGTCAGCACGACGTAGAAAAAAACCGAAAAAAAAACCGGAGGAGCCTGCCGAAGATGAGGCCATTACGGCGCGCCTTTAGGATTCCTCCTCGTGATAGCGTCATTTAAAGAACAAGGGTCAGCACGACGTAAAAAAAATGAAAAAGAAAACCGGAAGAGCCTGTTGCAGATGAGGCCATTAAGGCTCGCCTTTACGTGTCCTCCTCGGGTTTGCGTCATTTAAAGAACTAGGGTCAGCACGACGTAAAAAAATGGAAAAAAAAACCAGAGGAGCATGCCGAAGATGAGGCCGTTACGGGTCGCCTTTAGGTGTCCTCCTCGGGATAGCGTCATTTAAAGAACTAGGGTCAGCATGATGTAAAAAAAATGAAAAAAAAAACCGGAGGAGCCTGCCGAAGATGAGGCCATTACGGCTAGCCTTTAGGCTTCCTCCTTGGGATAGCGTCATTTAAAGAGCGAGGGTCAGCACATAGTAAAAAAAACCGGAGGAGCCTGCCAAAGATGAGGCCATTACGAATCGCCTTTAGGCGTCCTCCTTAGGATAGTGTCATTTAAAGAACGAGGGTCTGCACGACGTAAAAAAATCGGAAACAAACCGAAGGAGCCTGCCGAAGATGAGGCCATTACGGCTCGGCTTTAGGTGTCCTCCTCGAGATAGTGTCATTTAAAGAAAGAGGGTGAGCACGATGTAAAAAAAAATAGAAAAAAAAAACCGAGTTGCCTGTCGAAGATGAGGGTATTACAGCTAGCTTTTAGGTGTCCTCCTCGGGATAGTTTCATTTAAAGAATGAGGGTCAGCACGTAGAGAAAAAAAATCCGAAAAAAAAACGAAGGAGCCTGCCGAAGATGAGGCAATTACGACTCGCCTTTAGGTGTCCTCCTCGAGATAGCGTCATTTAAAGAACGAGGGTCAGCACGTAGTAAAAAAAAAATCGGAGGAGCTTGCGAAAGATGAGGCCATTACGGCTCGCCTTTAGGTGTCCTCCTCGGGATAGCGTCATTTAAAGAACGAGGGTCAGCACGTAGTAAAAAAAATCGGACGAGCCTGCCGAAGATGTGGAAATTACAGCTCGCCTTTAGTTGTCCTCCTCGGGATAACGTCATTTAAAGAACGAGGGTCAGCACGTAGTAAAAAAAATGGAGGAGCCTGCCGAAGATGAGGCCATTACAGCTCACCTTTCGGTGTCCTCCTCGGGATAGCATCATTTAAAGAGCGAGGGTCTGCACGATGTGAAAAAAAAACCAGAAAAAAACCGGAGGAGCCTGCCGAAGATGAGGCCATTACGGCTCGCCTTTTGGTGTCCTCCTCGGGATAGTGTCAATTAAAGGACGATAGTCAGCACGACGTAAAAAAAAATGACAAAAAAACCCGGAGGAGCCTGCCGAAGATGAGGCCATTACGGATCGACTTTAGGTGTCCTCCCCGGGATAGCATAATTTAAAGAATGATGGTCGGCACGACGTAAAAAAAAAAACAGGAGGAGCCTGCCGAAGATAAGGCCATTACGGCTCGCCTTTAGGTGTCCTCCTCAGGATAGCGTCATTTAAAGAACGAGGGTCAGCATGTCGAAAAAAATTCGGAAAAAAAAAACCGGAGGAGCCTGCCGAAGATGAGGCCATTACGAATCGCCTTTAGGCATCCTACTTAGGATAGCGTCATTTAAAGAACGAGGGTCTGCACGTCGTAAAAAAACCAGAAAAAAAAACGAAGGAGCCTGCCGAAGATGAGGCCATTACGGCTCGGCTTTAGGTGTCCTCCTCGGGATAGCGTCATTTAAAGAAAGAGCGTGAGCACGATGTAAAAAAAAACAGAAAAAAAAAACCGAGTTCCCTTTCGAAGATGAGGGCATTATGGCTCGCTTTTAGGTGTCCTCCTCGGGATAGCGTCATTTAAAGAATGAGGGTCAGCACGTAGTGAAAAAAAAAACTGGAAAAAAACCGGAGGAGCCTGCCGAAGATGTGGCCATTACGGCTCGCCTTTAGGTGCCCTCCTCAGGATAGCGTCATTTAAAGAATTAGGGTCAGCACGTAGTGAAAAAAATAACCGAAAAAAAATTCGGAGGAGGCTACCGAAGATGAGGCCATTACGGCTCGCCTTTAGGTGTCCTCCTCGAGATAGTGTCATTTAAAGAACGAGGGGCAGCACGACGTTAAAAAATGAAAAAAAACCGGAGGAGCCTGCTGAAGATGAGGCCATTACGGCTCGACTTTAGGCGTCCTCCTCGGGATAGCGTCATTTAAAGAACGAGGGTCAGCACGACGTAAAAAAAACCGGAGGAGCCTGCCGAAGATGAGGCCATTACGGCTCGCCTTTAGATGTCCTCCTCGTGATAGCGTCATTTAAAGAACGAGGGTCAGCACGACATAAAAAAAATCGAAAAAGAAAACCGGAGGAGCCTGTTGCAGATGAGGCCATTACGACTCGCCTTTACGTGTACTCCTCGGGATAGCGTCATTTAAAGAACGAGGGTCAGCACGACGTAGAAAAAAACCGAAAAAAAAACCGGAGGAGCCTGCCGAAGATGAGGCCATTACGGCGCGCCTTTAGGATTCCTCCTCGTGATAGCGTCATTTAAAGAACAAGGGTCAGCACGACGTAAAAAAAATGAAAAAGAAAACCGGAAGAGCCTGTTGCAGATGAGGCCATTAAGGCTCGCCTTTACGTGTCCTCCTCGGGTTTGCGTCATTTAAAGAACCAGGGTCAGCACGACGTAAAAAAATGGAAAAAAAACCAGAGGAGCATGCCGAAGATGAGGCCGTTACGGGTCGCCTTTAGGTGTCCTCCTCGGGATAGCGTCATTTAAAGAACTAGGGTCAGCATGATGTAAAAAAAATGAAAAAAAAAACCGGAGGAGCCTGCCGAAGATGAGGCCATTACGGCTAGCCTTTAGGCTTCCTCCTTGGGATAGCGTCATTTAAAGAGCGAGGGTCAGCACATAGTAAAAAAAACCGGAGGAGCCTGCCAAAGATGAGGCCATTACGAATCGCCTTTAGGCGTCCTCCTTAGGATAGTGTCATTTAAAGAACGAGGGTCTGCACGACGTAAAAAAAATCGGAAACAAACCGAAGGAGCCTGCCGAAGATGAGGCCATTACGGCTCGGCTTTAGGTGTCCTCCTCGAGATAGTGTCATTTAAAGAAAGAGGGTGAGCACGATGTAAAAAAAAATAGAAAAAAAAAACCGAGTTGCCTGTCGAAGATGAGGGTATTACAGCTAGCTTTTAGGTGTCCTCCTCGGGATAGTTTCATTTAAAGAATGAGGGTCAGCACGTAGAGAAAAAAAATCCGAAAAAAAAACGAAGGAGCCTGCCGAAGATGAGGCAATTACGACTCGCCTTTAGGTGTCCTCCTCGAGATAGCGTCATTTAAAGAACGAGGGTCAGCACGTAGTAAAAAAAAATCGGAGGAGCTTGCGAAAGATGAGGCCATTACGGCTCGCCTTTAGGTGTCCTCCTCGGGATAGTGTCATTTAAAGAACGAGGGTAAGCACAATGTAAAAAACATGAAAAAAAAAACTAGAGGAGCCTGCCGAAGATGAGGCCATTACGGCTCGCCTTTAGGTGTCCTCCTCGGGATAGCGTCATTTAAAGAACGAGGGTCAGCACGTAGTAAAAAAAAATCGGAAGAGCCTGCCGAAGATGTGGAAATTACGGCTCGCCTTTAGGTGTCCTCCTCGGGATAACGTCATTTAAAGAACGAGGGTCAGCACATAGTAAAAAAAATGGAGGAGCCTGCCGAAGATGCGGCCATTACAGCTCACCTTTCGGTGTCCTCCTCGGGATAGCATCATTTAAAGAGCGAGGGTCTGCACGATGTGAAAAAAAAACCAGAAAAAAACCGGAGGAGCCTGCCGAAGATGAGGCCATTACGGCTCGCCTTTTGGTGTCCTCCTCGGGATAGTGTCAATTAAAGGACGATAGTCAGCACAACGTAAAAAAAATGACAAAAAAACCCGGAGGAGCCTGCCGAAGATGAGGCCATTACGGATCGACTTTAGGTGTCCTCCCCGGGATAGCATAATTTAAAGAATGATGGTCGGCACGACGTAAAAAAAAAACAGGAGGAGCCTGCCGAAGATGAGGCCATTACGGCTCGCCTTTAGGTGTCCTCCTCAGGATAGCGTCATTTAAAGAATGAGGGTCAGCATGTCGAAAAAAATTCGGAAAAAAAAAAACCGGAGGAGCCTGCCGAAGATGAGGCCATTACGAATCGCCTTTAGGCATCCTACTTAGGATAGCGTCATTTAAAGAACGAGGGTCTGCACGTCGTAAAAAAACCGGAAAAAAAAAACGAAGGAGCCTGCCGAAGATGAGGCCATTACGGCTCGGCTTTAGGTGTCCTCCTCGGGATAGCGTCATTTAAAGAAAGAGCGTGAGCACGATGTAAAAAAAAACAGAAAAAAAAAACCGAGTTGCCTTTCGAAGATGAGGGCATTATGGCTCGCTTTTAGGTGTCCTCCTCGGGATAGCGTCATTTAAAGAATGAGGGTCAGCACGTAGTGAAAAAAAAAACTGGAAAAAAACCGGAGGAGCCTGCCGAAGATGTGGCCATTACGGCTCGCCTTTAGGTGCCCTCCTCAGGATAGCGTCATTTAAAGAATTAGGGTCAGCACGTAGTGAAAAAAATAACCGAAAAAAAATTCGGAGGAGGCTACCGAAGATGAGGCCATTTCGGCTCGCCTTTAGGTGTCCTCCTCGAGATAGTGTCATTTAAAGAACGAGGGGCAGCACGACGTTAAAAAATGAAAAAAAACCGGAGGAGCCTGCTGAAGATGAGGCCATTACGGCCCGACGTTAGGCGTCCTCCTTGGGATAGCGTCATTTAAAGAACGAGGGTCAGCACGACGTAAAAAAAACCGGAGGAGCCTGCCGAAGATGAGGCCATTACGGCTCGCCTTTAGATGTCCTCCTCGTGATAGCGTCATTTAAAGAACGAGGGTCAGCACGACATAAAAAAAATCGAAAAAGAAAACCGGAGGAGCCTGTTGCAGATGAGGCCATTACGGCTCGCCCTTACGTGTACTCCTCGGGATAGCGTCATTTAAAGAACGAGGGTCAGCACGACGTAGAAAAAAACCGAAAAAAAAACCGGAGGAGCCTGCCGAAGATGAGGCCATTACGGCGCGCCTTTAGGATTCCTCCTCGTGATAGCGTCATTTAAAGAACAAGGGTCAGCACGACGTAAAAAAAAATGAAAAAGAGAACCGGAGGAGCCTGTTGCAGATGAGGCCATTAAGGCTCGCCTTTACGTGTCCTCCTCGGGTTTGCGTCATTTAAAGAACCAGGGTCAGCACGACGTAAAAAGATGGAAAAAAAACCAGAGGAGCATGCCGAAGATGAGGCCGTTACGGGTCGCCTTTAGGTGTCCTCCTCGGGATAGCGTCATTTAAAGAACTAGGGTCAGCATGATGTAAAAAAAAATGAAAAAAAAAACCGGAGGAGCCTGCCGAAGATGAGGCCATTACGGCTAGCATTTAGGCGTCCTCCTTGGGATAGCGTCATTTAAAGAGCGAGGGTCAGCACGTAGTAAAAAAAACCGGAGGAGCCTGCCAAAGATGAGGCCATTACGAATCGCCTTTAGGCGTCCTCCTTAGGATAGTGTCATTTAAAGAAAGAGGGTGAGCACGATGTAAAAAAAAATAGAAAAAAAAAACCGAGTTGCCTGTCGAAGATGAGGGTATTACAGCTAGCTTTTAGGTGTCCTCCTCGGGATAGTTTCATTTAAAGAATGAGGGTCAGCACGTAGAGAAAAAAAATCCGAAAAAAAAACGAGGGAGCCTGCCGAAGATCAGGCAATTACGACTCGCATTTAGGTGTCCTCCTCGAGATAGCGTCATTTAAAGAACGAGGGTCAGCACGTAGTAAAAAAAAATCGGAGGAGCTTGCCAAAGATGAGGCCATTACGGCTCGCCTTTAGGTGTCCTCCTCGGGATAGTGTCATTTAAAGAACGAGGGTAAGCACAATGTAAAAAACATGAAAAAAAACTTGAGGAGCCTGCCGAAGATGAGGCCATTACGGCTCGCCTTTAGGTGTCCTCCTCGGGATAGCGTCATTTAAAGAACGCGGGTCAGCACGTAGTAAAAAAAAATCGGAAGAGCCTGCCGAAGATGTGGAAATTACGGCTCGCCTTTAGGTGTCCTCCTCGGGATAACGTCATTTAAAGAACGAGGGTCAGCACATAGTAAAAAAAATGGAGGAGCCTGCCGAAGATGCGGCCATTACAGCTCACCTTTCGGTGTCCTCCTCGGGATAGCATCATTTAAAGAGCGAGGGTCTGCACGATGTGAAAAAAAAACCAGAAAAAAACCGGGGGAGCCTGCCGAAGATGAGGCCATTACGGCTCGCCTTTAGGTGTCCTCCTCGGGATAACGTCATTTAAAGAACGAGGGTCAGCACATAGTGAAAAAAATGGCGGAGCCTGCCGAAGATGAGGCCATTATAGCTCACCTTTCGGTGTCCTCCTCGGATAGCATCATTTAAAGAGCGAGGGTCTGCACGATGTGAAAAAAAAACCAGAAAAAAAACCGGAGGAGCCTGTCGAAGATGAGGCCATTACGGCTCGCCTTTTGGTGTCCTCCTCGGGATAGTGTCAATTAAAGGACGATAGTCAGCACGACGTAAAAAAAACTGACAAAAAAACCCGGAGGAGCCTGCCGAAGATGAGGACATTACGGATCGACTTTAGGTGTCCTCCCCGGGATAGCATAATTTAAAGAACGATGGTCGGCACGACGTAAAAAAAAAAGCCGGAGGAGCCTACCGATGATGAGGCCATTACGGCTCACCTTTAGGTGTCCTCCTCGGGATAGCGTCATTTAAAGAACGAGGGTCAGCATGTCGTAAAAAAATTCGGAAAAAAAACCGGAGGAGCCTGCCGAAGATGAGGCCATTACGAATCGCCTTTAGGCATCCTCCTTAGGATAGCGTCATTTAAAGAACGAGGGTCTGCACGTCGTAAAAAAAAACCGGAAAAAAAACCGAAGGAGCCTGCCGAAGATGAGGCCATTACGGCTCGGCTTTAGGTGTCCTCCTCGGGATAGCGTCATTTAAAGAAAGAGCGTGAGCACGATGTAAAAAAAACAGAAAAAAAAAACCGAGTTTCCTTTCGAAGATGAGTGCATTATGGCTCGCTTTTAGGTGTCCTCCTCAGGATAGCGTCATTTAAAGAATGAGGGTCAGCACGTAGTAAAAAAAAACCAGAAAAAAATCGGAGGAGCCTGCCGAAGATGTGGCCATTACGGCTCGCCTTTAGGTGCCTTCCTCAGGATAGCGTCATTTAAAGAATTAGGGTCAGTACGTAGTGAAAAAAATAACCGAAAAAAAATTCGGAGGAGGCTACCGAAGATGAGGCCATTACGGCTCGCCTTTAGGTGTCCTCCTCGAGATAGTGTCATTTAAAGAACGAGTGGCAGCACGACATTAAAAAAATAAAAAAAACCGGAGGAGCCTGCTGAAGATGAGGCCATTACGGCTCGCCTTTAGGCGTCCTCCTCGGGATAGCGTCATTTAAAGAACGAGGGTCAGCATGACGTAAAAAAAACCAGAAAAAAAACCGGAGGAGCCTGCCGAAGATGAGGCCATTACGGCTCGTCTTTAGATGTCCTCCTCGTGATAGCGTCATTTAAAGAACGAGGGTCAGCACGACGTAAAAAAAATCGAAAAAGAAAACCGGAGGAGCCTGTTGCAGATGAGGCCATTACGGCTCGCCTTTACGTGTCCTCCTCGGGATAGCGTCATTTAAAGAACGAGAGTCAGCACGACGTAGAAAAAAACCGGAAAAAAAACCGGAGGAGACTGCCGAAGATGAGGCCATTACGGCGCGCCTTTAGGATTCCTCCTCGTGATAGCGTCATTTAAAGAACAAGGGTCAGCACGACGTAAAAAAAATGAAAAAGAAAACCGGAGGAGCCTGTTGCAGCTGAGGCCATTAAGGTTCGCCTTTACGTGTCATCCTCGGGTTTGCGTCATTTAAAGAACTAGGGTCAGCACGACGTAAAAAAATGGAAAAAAAACCGGAGGAGCATGCCGAAGATGAGGCCGTTACGGGTCGCCTTTAGGTGTCCTCCTCGGGATAGCGTCATTTAAAGAATTAGGGTCGGCATGATGTAATAAAAAATGAAAGAAAAAACCGGAGGAGCCTGCCGAAGATGAGGCCATTACGGCTAGCCTTTAGGCGTCCTCCTTGGGATAGCGTCATTTAAAGAGCGAGGGTCAGCACGTAGTAAAAAAAACCGGAGGAGCCTGCCGAAGATGAGGCCATTACGAATTGCCTTTAGGCGTCCTCCTTAGGATAGCGTCATTTAAAGAACGAGGGTCTGCACGACGTAAAAAAAAACCGGAAACAAACCGACGTAGCCTGCCGAAGATGAGGCCATTACGGCTCGGCTTTAGGTGTCCTCCTCGGGATAGTGTCATTTAAAGAAAGAGGGTGAGCACGATGTAAAAAAAACAGAAAAAAAACCGAGTTGCCTGTCGAAGATGAGGGTATTACAGCTCGCTTTTAGGTGTCTTCCTCGGGATAGTTTCATTTAAAGAATGAGGGTCAGCACGTAGAGAAAAAAAACCGAAAAAAACCGAAGGAGCCTGCCGAAGATGAGGCAATTACGACTCGCTTTAGGTGTCCTCCTCGAGATAGCGTCATTTAAAGAACGAGGGTCATCACGTAGTAAAAAAAATCGGAGGAGCTTGCCAAAGATGAGGCCATTACGGCTCGCCTTTAGGTGTCCTCCTCGGGATAGTGTCATTTAAAGTACGAGGGTAAGCACAATGTAAAAAACATGAAAAAAAAACTAAAGGAGCCTGCCGAAGATGAGGCCATTACGGCTCGCCTTTAGGTGTCCTCCTCGGGATAGCGTCATTTAAAGAACGAGGGACAGCACGTAGTAAAAAAAAATCGGAAGAGCCTGCCGAAGATGTGGAAATTACAGCTCGCCTTTAGCTGTCCTCCTCGGGATAACGTCATTTAAAGAACGAGGGTTAGCACGTAGTAAAAAAAATGGAGGAGCCCACCGAAGATGAGGCCATTACAGCTCACCTTTCGGTGTCCACCTCGGGATAGCATCATTTAAAGAGCGAGGGTCTGCACGATGTGAAAAAAAAAACCAGAAAAAAACTGGAGGAGCCTGCCGAAGATGAGGCCATTACGGCTCGCCTTTTGGTGTCCTTCTCGGGATAGTGTCAATTAAAGGACGATAGTCAGCACGACGTAAAAAAAAACTGACAAAAAAACCCGGAGGAGCTTGCCGAAGATGAGGCCATTATGGCTCGACTTTAGGTGTCCTCCCCGGGATAGCATAATTTAAAGAACGATGGTCGGCACAACGTAAAAAAAAAACCGAAGGAGCCTGCCGAAGATGAGGCCATTACGAATCGCCTTTAGGCGTCCTCCTTAGGATAGCGTCATTTAAAGAACGAGGGTCTGCACGACGTAAAAAAAATCGGAAAAAAAACCGAAGGAGCCTGCCGAAGATGAGGCCATTACGGCTCGGCTTTAGATGTCCTCCTCGGGATAGCGTCATTTAAAGAAAGAGGGTGAGCACGATGTAAAAAAAAAACAGAAAAAAAAAAACCGAGTTGCCTGTCGAAGATGAGGGCATTACGGCTTGCTTTTAGGTGTCCTCCTCAGGATAGCGTCATTTAAAGAATTAAGGTCAACACGTAGAGAAAAAAATAACCGGAAAAAAATTCGGAGGAGGCTACCGAAGATGAGGCCATTACAGCTCGCCTTTAGGTGTCCTCCTCGGGATAGTGTCATTTAAAGAACGAGGGGCAGCACGACGTTAAAAAAATGAAAAAAAAAAAACGGAGGAGCCTGCTGAAGATGAGGCCATTCCGGCTCACCTTTAGGCGTCCTCCTCGGGATAGCGTCATTTAAAGAACGAGGGTCAGCACGTCGTAAAAAAAACCAGAAAAAAACTGGAGGAGCCTGCCGAAGATGTGTCCATTACGGCTCGCCTTTAGGTGTCCTCGGGATAGCGTCATTTAAAGAAGGAGGGTCAGCACGACGTAAAAAAAACCAGAGGAGCCTGCCGAAGATGAGGCCATTACGGCTCGCCTTTAGATGTCCTCCTCGTGATAGCGTCATTTAAAGAACGAGGGTCAGCACGACGTAAAAAAAATTGAAAAAGAAAATCGGAGGAGCCTGTTGCAGATGAGGCCATTACGGCTCGCCTTTACGTGTCCTCCTCGGGATTGCGTCATTTAAAGAACGAGGGTCAGTACGACGTAAAAAAATGAAAAAAAAAATCGGAGGAGCCTGCCGAAGATGAGGCCATTACGGCTTGCCTTTAGGTGTCCTCCTCAGGATAGCGTCATTTAAAGAATTAGGGTCAGCACGTAGTAAAAAAATAATCGGAAAAAAATTCGGAGGTGACTTGATGTGCGGAAAACGATCCGACACAAAACTGACCGGCAAGTGCACCGGGTCGCATCAAGTAATAATAACTCACGGGAGTGAGGTCGATCCCACAGGGATTGAAGGATTGAGCAATTTTAGTTTAGTGGTTGATTTAGTCAAGCGAATCAAGATTTGGTTGAGAGATTTGTGATTTGCAGAATTTAAATTGCATAGAAAGTAAAGAGAATGGGTAAATTGCATGAAATTAAAGAGAACTGAAATTTAAAGTGCTGAATCTTAAAGAACAAGAAATTAAATGGCAGAAACTTAGAACGCAAGAAATGTAAATTGCAGAATCTTAAAATGCAAGAAATGTAAATGGCTTGAATTGTAAAGGGAATTGGGAATTGGATTTGCAGAAATTAAACAAGGTAAAGTAAAATTCAACAAACATAAGAGTGGAAGATGAATTGGATTGAATCGGATCTTGAAACAGAAATGTAAATGAGCTTGAAAGCAGTAAACAGAGAATGTAAAATGATAATTCAGATCTCAGGACCCAAGAGACTAGATAACCAAGTCTAGATCTCAATGCCTTCCTAGATCCAACAAGAACAATTGCAAAGGAAAAGTAAATTGCAGAGAAAGTAGATGAAGAAGCAATTAACAGAAATTTAAATTCAATTGTGCAGTAAAGAAACAGAGAGGTCTCAGGATGAGATTGAAACAGAATTCCTTCAATTCTCCAACCCAAGATCCAAGACAATTGTAATTGAAATTGAAAGCAAGAAAACTAAGAGGAAGGGAATTCAATTCTCCTTCCCCGAGACTTAGAAATTAAAATTCACTCCACACCAAAAGCTCTCCGAAAACTCTCTATGAAAACTAAAAGGAAAAGCTCTCTAAAAACTTAAATCCTATGCTATTTATACACTTTCTTCAAATGGTCTTCAAGCCTTCAATTGGGCCTTTGCTCTTGATGGAATTGGGTTGATAGAGGCCTTGGTTGATTTCTCTTGGAGTTTGGAGAAGAACCGAAGTGAACCGGGTTTGGAATCATGTAAGCTTGAGTAAAAGTTGAGTAAAGTTTGAGGCAAACTTTTACTCAACTTTTCATATCAGCCACCCCATCCTTGCTGCTACCAACGTTTGAGCCAAAGTTTGGGGTCAAACTTTTGCTCAAACGTTGGCTCCCCCTTGCACACTCATGGCGCCAACGTTTGCCAAAAAGTTTGAGGCAACGTTGGCGCAAGCTTTTGCTCTCCAGGGTGTGTTGTTCATGGCGCCAACGTTTGCCAAAAAGTTGAGGCAAACTTTTGCTCAAGCTTTTGCCAAAGTTGCACAAAGTTTGAGGCAACTTTTGGTCAAGCTTTTTGCTCCCTGGTTCGTTTTCACTAATTCCAAAAGTTTGAGCTAAAGTTTGAGGCAAACTTTTGCTCAAACTTTTTGTCCTCTCTTCCTCCTAGCCATTCCTTCTTGCTTCAACCTTTCTCCAAGCTTTCTTCACCTATCATTAATCAACCAAACACATCAAAGCTATGCTCAAAATCATGAGATATTCATTCTTTCATAGTATGTGAAAATTATAGCATAAAACCTCATGAAATTGCATTAATTCATTTATGGTTGATTAAATCAAAGGAAGCATGAAAATCTACCCAATTGGCTTGCTTATGGCTCAAGAAAGTGCATAATTCATTTGAAAACAAAAGAAAAATACTAGTGAAACTAGGCTAAGATGACTTGTCATCACAACACCAAACTTAAAGCTTGCTTGTCCCCAAGCAAGAAAAGATTTATTGAGAAGAAAGAATGAAATGGAAGAGGATGTTCATGCTAGTAGAGTGTTATTGGTAGTTCATGGGGTTTTATGTGGATATGTAAACACTCACTTCTTATTGACTCTTAAGCCTAGAAAGTCTCCTTCAAGCTTCAAGTAACATACTGCTATGACCTCTCATTATTCCTTTATCCTTGGCTATTATTTTGTTCATAAGCTTTATTTGAGTGTCATGTGTAGCAAGTTCATTTTCTTTTCTTTATACTTGACACATTATTCACTATAGACACTTGGCTCACATTCCTTCTTAAAACATTGATGCCCAGCACCTCTTTGGGCTACTAAATGCCTTGTAGTTAGGTTGCTCTTGATAGTGGACTTTCAGTTGATGATCCCGGGTTAGTTAACCCAAGTCACCGAGTGTTGATGCACTCCAAAGAGCTTAGTAGTCCAAGCAGATCCTAATACAAAGACACCACAGGCATATATTCTAAGGTTCAAGCTATTGGTGTCCAGCTTTGTTTCTTTTTGTTTTCTTTTGTTCTGCCACTCTTTGGCTATTTCTTTTTCTCCCCTTTTTTTTCTTTTTGTTTTTCTTTCTAACCAAGGATTTTTATTTGATTGAGATTCATAGACAGTAGGCCACTTTATACTTAGAAGGAGACATCCTAGTTCTTTTATTCACTAAAAGTGAGCTATTATACAATCACACACACATACCACCACTTACTTTTATTATACTTCTATCTAACAGAGAACTATCTCACTTTACTTTCAAACATTTCTTTTATTGAATTAAAGATGCAAGGGACAAAACATGATTTTTGTTTAGTGAAAGTAAACACAAAAGCACACACATAGACTAGCTTACTTATTTTAAGAGTGATTCTACTTGTATTAGATGAACACTTTAACAAAACACAAGTCAAAACATTTTTCAACAGCAAGAGTTAAGTGTAAATACAACCTATTGGTTTGCAGTTCCTTTGTCCTTCCTTCTGTTGTGCCCTTTTGAGTTATGATGCATAGTGTCTTCAAATGGTGGTGAATTCCCTGCACAATTCTCAAAAGTTGCTTGCTTCTCAAGCCCTTAGATGACCAGTTAGTATGCATGAATTGAGTGTGGCTTGTGGATTTAATTTGGTGTGGGAACACCAAACTTAATTTCTTGCCACTTCTCTGGATAGAGCAGGTTAACTCTAGGCAAAATCTTGTGTCCTTGCTAAAGGTTATGAAGTTAAGACTAAAAAGCAGTTAAGTGGTTGAATGATCTGTTTGATTGCTTGGAACTAGCAATGTGTAGGAAGTTAGAATGTGCTTTTGAATGAGGTTTTGGTGGAACACCAAACTTAGAATCCTCCATTCTCCCTTAAGTTGTTTTTGGTGTGCAACACCAAACTTAGCTCCTTGCAATACATATCAATTATTCAACATTTTTATTGAAAAAGCTATGAAAAGAAAACTACCTCAGGTTGGGTTGCCTCCCAACAAGCGCTCTTTTATTGTCACTAGCTTGACATCCTTCAATTCCTTTCAAGAAGGTTGTAGGTTTTGGACCTCTTTTTCCTTATCCCATTGTCCTCCCAAGTACAGCTTTGCTCTGTAACCATTTGTTGTGAATTGATTCTTTGTTGCTTCATCTAGCAGTTCAATACTCCCGTAAGGAAAAACCTTTGTTACCAAGTATGGGCCAGTCCACTTAGACTTCAGTTTGCCAGGGAAAATCTTAAGCCTTGAATTATACAGGAGCACTTGCTGTCCTGGCTTGAATTCCTTCTTTGTGATCTTCTTGTCATGCCACCTCTTAGCTCTTTCCTTGTATATCTTAGCACTTTCATAAGCTTCTAGCCTGAATTCATCTAACTCATTTAGTTGTAACAACCTTTTCTCTCCTGCAGCTTGGGGATCAAGGTTGAGGAGTTTAGTGGCCCAAAAAGCTCTGTGTTCAAGCTCTACAGGGAGGTGGCAGGATTTGCCATACAATAGCTGAAAAGGTGACTTGCCAATAGGAGTTTTAAAAGCGCTCCTATATGCCCATAAGGCATCTTCTAACTTCCTAGCCCAATCCTTTCTCGTGCTTCCCACTGTTTTCTCTAGGATCTTCTTCAGTTCCCTATTTGCGAGTTCAGCCTGGCCATTAGTCTGAGGGTGGTAAGGTGTGGCTACTTTATGGATTACTCCATATTTGTGGAGGAGTTTCTCCATCTGTTTGTTGCAAAAGTGACCACCACCATCACTAACAAGACCTTGGGCACTCCATATCTTGTGAAAATATGCTTTTTAAGGAATTGGAGGACAATCTGTGCATCACAGGTGGTTGTGGCTATTGCTTCCACCCACTTTGATACATACTCTACTGTCACCAGGATATATCTGAAAGAGTAGGAAGGAGGAAAAGGTCCCATGAAATCAATACCCCATAAGTCAAACACCTCCACTTCTAGGATGAAATTTTGAGGCATCTCATTTCTCTTTGTCATCCTCCAGTTCTTTGACATTCATTGCATTGGTGAACAAACTCTCTGGCATCCTTAAGATGGTTGGCCAATAAAACCCACTCTGTAATACCTTTGCAGCTGTTCTCTCTGGTCCAAAGTGTCCACCATATGCTGAGCCATGGCAATGCCATAGTATGTCCTTCATTTCACTTTCAGGGACACACCTCCTAATCATTCCATCAGAGCATCTCTTGAATAGAAAAGGTTCATCCCACAAGAACTTCCTTGCTTCATTGAGTAATTTCTTCATTTGTTGCTTGGAAAATTCTTGAGGTATCTTCCTTCCTACCTTGTAGTTTGCTATGTCAGCAAACCAAGGTGTTTGTTGAATTTGGAAAAGATGTTCATCAGGGAAGTTCTCATTTACTTGAGATGGTTTGTCTGCTTAGCTTCTTGTGGCACTCTTGATAGATGATCTGCTACTTGATTTTCACTTCCCTTCCTATCCCTCACTTCAATATCAAATTCTTGTAGCAGCAACACCCACCTGATAAGCCTTGGCTTTGAATCCTGTTTAGACATTAAATACTTGAGAGCAGAATGGTCAGTGTATACTATAACTTTTGAGCGATCAAGTATTTTCTAAACTTATCAAATGCATATACAATTGCTAAAAGTTCTTTTCAGTGGTGGTATAATTTTTCTGTGTTTCATCAACACTTTGCTAGCATAATATATGACATGATGCAATTTGTCCTTCTTTGCCCCAGTACAGCACCGATAGCAAGGTTGCTTGCATCACACATAAGTTCAAAAGGTAAATTCCAATCAGGGGTGTGATGATTGGTGCGTAATGAGCTTTCTCTTGAGAGTTTCAAAGGCATGTCTACAGTTATCATTCAAAAATGAAGGGAACATCATTCATTAGCAAATTGCTCAACGGTTTTGCTATTTTTGAAAAGTCCTTGATGAACCTTCTGTAGAAGCCAGCATGCCCAAGAAAACTTCTTACTGCTTTCACATTAACAGGTATAGGGAGTTTTTCAATAACTTCTATTTTAGCTTTATCAACTTCTATACCTCTACATGACACTTTATGCCAAGAACTATTCCTTCCGGAACCATGAAATGGCATTTTTCCAATTCAACACCAAATAGTTCTTGGCATCTTTCAAACAAGAGTTAAGTTATGCAAGCAAGTGTTAAATGAATGCCAAAACAGAAAAATCATCCATGAAGACTTCTAAAAATTTTTCCACCATATCAGAAAAAATAGAAAGCATACACCTTTGAAAGTGGCTGGGCTTGCACAGCCCAAAGGCTCTTCTATAGGTAAAAACTCAAATGGCATGTGAAGAGGTCTTCTCTGATCCTTGGGGTCCACCACTATTTGATGTAACCCGATACCCATCCAGAAGCAATATAAGCATGCCTGCTAGTCTTTCAACATTTGATCGATGAATGCAAAGAAAATATCTTTTCTGTTGCTCATTCAATTTCCTGTAGTCTATGCACATTCTCCACCCAGTCACTGTCCTAGTGGGGATCATCATTTTTTCAACTGCATTCTCTTTTTGCACAACTTGAACCGTCACCCAAGAGCTGTCTGAGATTGGGAAAATTATCCCTGCATTCATAGCTTCATCACTTCTTTTTGAATCACCTCTTCCATGGTTGGGTTGAGTCTTCTTTGAGGTTGAACCCACAGGTTTTGATTCTTCCTCCAATAAAATTTTATGCATGCAAATAGCAGGCTGATGCCTTTGATGTCCTCAATGTCCACCCCAAAGCTGTTTTGTGAGTTTTAAACTTCAATCCAACCTTGCTTCCTCATCCAGTTCAAAAGGAATTTATAATTACTGGAAATGCCTCTGCTTCCCCAAGAAACACGTATTTGAGGTGAGGAGGGAGAGGTTTTCAATTCCTGTTTTGGTTTGTCCTCTTTCTTGTCTTCAATGAGTATTTCCATCACTTCCTTTCTTGTCCTTTCTGATGCTCCAAATAGTTGTCTTCAAAACCATTCTTCTACCAGCCCTTCAATCATGTCACATTCATGTAGT